>NC_069507.1:128242417-128542417 GCF_027579735.1 Bombina bombina | reverse complement strand
AGATAGAGCCGCTCCGCGCCGGATGAATGAAGATAGAAGATGCCGTCTGGATGAAGACTTCTGCCCATCTGGAGGACCACTTCTGCCCGGCTTGGATGAAGACTTCTGCCCATCTGGAGGACCAATTCGCCCGGCTTGGATGAAGACGTCTTTCAGTAAGTCGATCTTCAGGGGGTTAGTGTTAGGTTTTTTTAAGGGTGTATTGGGTGGGTTTATTTTTTAGATTAGGGGTTTGGGCTTGCAAAAGAGCTAACTGCCCTTTTGCAATGCCCATACAAATGCCCTTTTCAGCTTTTTTTTTTTTGAGGACTTCCGGTAGGAGGGGCTTAGCGCGCAGACGCGTGTAGAGAACGCCGTCTGTCTCTGGAGGCCCGAGTTGAAGCCGCGGCATCGAGTGCCTATAGGTGGGTCTGACAAAGCCCGCCCAGGACCCGTAGAAGCCGGAACGAAGCTTGGTAACCACCTAAAGCTTGCCTGTTGCAGGCCGGAAGACCCAGCTGAAGTGGTAGATAACCGACCTTCGGGAGAGACACGCTAGCCGCCAAGACCCACGAAGGGAGTGGCGAGCAGTAATAGCGGTGAAGACCCCTCGGACTACAGATTCCTGCCCCTGGAAAACGGTGACCTGGCTCACCAACTCAGGAAAGGCCCTTGGGGAACCTGAGTGTAACATCTACCGTGCCTGTCGACAAGTCCTAACGGCAAAGGAGCACCACAGGAGGATAGAGTTTGCTGTTCAGAAGAGATACAGCGGCTGAAGCTACTTTATAATAAGATAAGTGAAAACTTGCTAATTGTTAAAAAACGGAACCTGTTTGCACCTGTTCCTCGTATTTCTCTTGGAAAGTGGATATAGAGAGGGGGGGGAGGGTCAGGTATACGTCCTCACTTAAGCTGTAAAGGGGACCCTGCGCGGGTAGGGCCTGACATTGACTATCTTTTCCTTTCCCCCCCCCTGACCCACCTTGACCCATCCTGACCCATAGAGAACAAGGGGAGGAAAAAGAGAATAAAGGGAACTTTCTTTAAAAGCATCCCCTAAGGACTGGGATATAATATTTTCTGGAGAAAAAGAAACCTTGAAAGTGGCTTACTGGGGAATAATTGAGGAAACAAAAAGGAGAAGGAAGAAAGAGCTTATTAGTAAACCCATTTCAGAATTCAGGGAGGACTGGCTAAAACACAGGGCCTTTGATGGGTCAAAAGTTATTGTAGGAAATAAGCTGAAGAATATGGTTTTCCTTCCTGGGAATAAAAATATATGCAAAGTGTTTGAAGAGTTGAACTGAATTGAAGAACCAGTGATTAGGGGGATTAAGATATATCCACTGGCAAGCATATACACTAAAGGACTGTAAAAGATATATGTATGAAAGGACTCTAAAGGACGTTTCAGTTCTAATACGGAATAGACAGGGGCTAATTTTAGTATTATAAGCGCCCCCCCCAGGGGATATATGGGATTGTAAGAGGGTCAATATGATATCAAATGTGTGGTAAAATTGTGACAACATATAGCAATTCTTAATCTTAAAATAGAGAAGTGCTTGATATATGATATACACTGATTAAGTTAAGATTGTAAATTTGATTGGTATGTTGCAAGGGAATGTTGCATATATATGTGAGAGCCCTCGGAAGTATGAGTAACTAAAATCACTATATATACAACTTGCATAATTTGTGTGCGGAGGGTAAAGCTTAGTACAAATTGTAAGCAATAAATTCCAAGTTTCCCAGACGAGAAGTATACTACATTTATAGTCTATAGGACACTCTAAAAGGGCTTATTGGATAATATTAAACAGGGGTAAGAGTGTCGCAAAAAGGCGACATTATATATGAATGGCATATATGCTGTTTTAACCGGTCAGACATAGGAGTAGTAAATATACTATATTATTTTTATAGTTTACACACTGTAGGGGAAAAATATAGTACAGATTGGTTGTGGTAAAATCTAAAGCACTCCTCCCAGACAGAAGCAAAAACCCAAGAGTATTCTCGTAGTTAGGGTTAAAGATCACAGTAGAATCCTTAGAAATATAAGCCTGGTTTAATATAAGAGAATATGGCTCTGATATGTAGTAAAAGTTAAAACTGATATAGTCTAAGGTGATTTATAGAGACATAATAATATAAATAGGAGCCGACTGGAAACAAATTTTGGAGGCTGGATAAGGGGGAGGCAAAATACACTTAGAAACACGTATATTTGAAACATCGATAAACGCAAAGCAATGGGCTAATATAAAATGTATTACTGCTGAATTAATAGCTTTGAAAATCACAGGTTGAGCAGAAGTGATGGAAATAGAATAATACACACAAAGCACTGGGGCAGAACACAGTTGTACTATAAACACTATATTCATAGGATTCACGAAATTTAAATAGAGCGACCAAAGGGCTAAAAAAAATTTGGGGCATTCTAAACTGTACATGGTATTAGTAATCTTTTTGCACAAATAGGGTAGAAGGGAAAATTTTAAGTCCCTTAAACAGCACGTTATATTAACATATTGAACAAGGTATTAATTAATCACTCACAGACTAAATATAGATAGAGGGTGGAATAGGGATATTTTAGGACACACACAGAGTACGGATTATCCAGTATTCTTCACTAGTTAATATAATCTCTTTATTTTTGTCTCTCTCTGTTTTCTTAAATATATATATGGAAAAATATTTAAATAAAAGTAAAACCTCTTCACCAAATATGTCTTCTAGAAGTAAGAATCAGGAAAGAAAGGGGAGTAGAATCTCATTAGAATCCCACGGGGGGGCAGTGGAAACAAGTTTCGCTCAGAGCTTGAATAATGAAGAGTTAATTAAACAGCTTGATGCATTATTCACACCTAAGTTTGATCTGATACAAAATAATATATCTTCACTAACACTTGAGATAAAACAGTTTGCAACCAGACTGACCCATGCAGAGCAAAGAATTTCAGATATCGAAGATGGGGCTATTCGGAGGGAACAGGGATGTCCACTCAGATTGAAAATATGAAAAACAAATGCCCTTTTCAGGGCAATGGGGAGCTTAGGTTTTTTTTAGCTAGTATTTTATTTGGGGGGTTGGTTGTGTGGGTGGTGGGTTTTACTGTTGGGGGCTTTGTTTGTATTTTTTTTAAAGGTAAAAGAGCTGATTACTTTGGGGCAATGCCCTGCAAAAGGCTCTTTTAAGGGCTATTGGTGGTTTAGTTTAGGCTAGGGTTTTTTGGGGGCTTTTTTTTATTTTAATAGGGCTATTAGATTAGGTGTAATTAGTTTAAATTTCTGTAATTTGTTTATTATTTTCTGTAATTTAGTGTTTAGTTTTTTTTGTACTTTAGATAATTTAATTTAGGTAATTGTATTTAATTTAGTTAATTTATTTAATTGTAGTGTAGTGTTAGGTGTTATTGTAACTTAAGTTAGGTTTTTTTTTACAGGTAAATGTGTATTTATTTTAGCTAGGTAGTTAGTAAATAGTTAATAACTATTTAGTAACTATTCTACCTAGTTAAAATAAATACAAACTTGCCTGTAAAATTAAAAAAAAATCCTAAAATAGCTACAATGTAACTATTAGTTATATTGTAGCTAGCTTAGGGTTTATTTTACAGGTAAGTATTTAGTTTTAAATAGGAATAATTTAGTTAATGATAGGAATATTTATTTTGATTTATTTAAATTATATTTAAGTTAGGGGGTGTTAGGTTTAGGGTTAGACTTAGGTTTAGGGGTTAATAACTTTAATATAGTGGCAGCGACGTTGGGGGTGGCAGATTAGGGGTTAATAAATGTAGGTAGGTGGCGACGATGTTAGGGACGGCAGATTAGAGGTTAATAATACTTAACTAATGTTTGCGAGGCGGGAGTGTGGCGGTTTAGGGGTTAATATGTTTATTATAGTGGCGGCGACGTTGGGGGAGGCAGATTAGGGGTCAATAAGTGTAGGTAGGTGGCAGCGACATTGGGGGCGGCAGAGTAGGGGTTAATAAATATAATGTAGGGTTCGGCGATGTTGGGGGCAGCAGAATTAGGGGTTCATAAGTATAATGTAGGTGGCGGCGGTGTCCGGAGCGGCAGATTAGGGGTTAATAAGTGTTAGATTAGGTGTGTTTAGACTCGGGGTTCATGTTAGGGTGTTAGGTGTAGACATAAATTTTATTTCCCCATAGGAATCAATAGGGCTGCGTTAAGGAGTGTTTTACGCTGCTTTTTTGCAGGTGTTAGACTTTTTTTTCAGCCGGCTCTCCCCGTTGATTCCTATGGGGAAATCGTGCACAAGCACGTTACACCAGCTCACCGCTGACTTAAGCAGCACTGGTATTGGAGTGCGGTAATGAGCAAAATTTTGCTCAACGCTCACTTCTTGTCTTTTAACGACGGGTTTGTAAAAACTCGTAATACCAGCGCTTCATGTAAGTGAGCATTGAGTGAAAACCATTGAGTGAAAACTGCTCGTTAGCACCGCATAGCCTCTAACGCAATACTCGTAATCTGGGCATTGTTTTCCTTATTGTTAAATGAGTTTCCCCGCCTCTGCTAGTCAACTGAACAGGGGCATTCCATGGTGTAGCTGACATTTCTCCTCCAGGCCTGGCATAATTACTAAACATTTCCCCCTGCAGATCTCACTGCTTTTCTCCCCCGCAAACTAAAAGGTGGCCAGATTGTGTCAAAATACTTATTACCATAATAGAAAAATACATTTAAAGGAAAATAGAGCAATTGTAAAGTACTATATGCTTAAAGCAGAGCAATCTGATCTGTATTGGCTGCTGGACTCATTTTTAAAGTGCGCCCCCTGCTCCCTTCACTCTCCTTATTACTTTTTCTATTTCCAGTGAGCTCCATTATATTCTATGGGAAACATCTTTCCATTTGCAGGGACAGCACCCTTTTTAAAAAAAAGATAATTCCATGAGGGCTTCCCCTGCGTGTGTCAATGTGGTTTTCACGTCTTGCCTGGCAAAGTTGTGATCATTGGGCCCATAATGTAAGTGGAAGAGCAATAGGGTCTGTTGTGGGCGAATAGCTTGTATAAATGGGACTGATAACCAGAATGTGTTAGTGGCTGCCAAGAATTAATGACTACTATTTTTCTATCTAAGGTGCCATCTCTTTTCTGCGTTACCATTTACAAGGGGTAAATCATTGTGCTGTGTGTTAATATACCCTGTAATTCACAGTAAAAAGCATCTGTTGTATTGATTTTATTAAGATTTTGCTTGTGATTAATTCAAAATATTATTAATTTACATATTTGGTTGTCGAATTAAAGGGAAAATTAAATTAAAAAGATAGATAATCTTTTTATTTACCATTACCCGGTTTTGTATAACCAACACTGTTATATTAATATACTTTTTGGGGCATATTTAACACATCGCTGCCCACAACGCTGTCGGCATTTATCATTGCACCAGCAGTTCTTGTGAACTGCTGGGGCACTGCCGCCCCCTGCAGATTCGGGTGTCAATCAACCCGATCGTATTCGATCGGGTTGATTTCTGTCCGTCGCCTCAGAGCATGCGGACAGGTTATGGAGCAGCAGTCTTTAGACCGCTACTTCATAACTTCTTGATAACTTCTGTTTCGGAGCTTGATAATTATGCTCCTTTACCTCTAAGATGAACTTGTATCTAAGCCTCTGCAGGCTGCTCCCTTATCTCAGATCTTTTGACAGATTTTCATTTCAGGCAATTAGTGCTGACTCTTAAATAACTCCCTGGGAGTGAGCACAATGTTATCTAAATGATACACATGAACAAACAGTACATGTTATTAGCTATTCACAGCCAGATAAGAGGTGGACTGCAAAGTTAGAAATTAGCATATGAGCCGACCTAGGTTTAGCCTTTAACAAAAAATAGCAAGAGAAAAAAGCAAATTAGAAAGTTATTTAAAATGACATGCCCTATCTGAATCATAAAAATGTTTAATTTGGACTTTACTGTACCTTTAAGGCACACACATGCTCTCTGTTTGTTTTAGGCGTCTGGAGCACCCCATGCAGGAAATATTGCTGACGTCTAGTGCTCTTGTAAATGGATAACATTCTTGTAAAACTGCTGCCCAATAGTGCTCCAGAAACGCTCCTAAGCTTACGTCCCTGCTTGTTAACAAAAGATACCCAGAGAACAAAGAAAATATTATAGTAGAAGTAAATTAGAGAGTTGTTTAAAATGTCATGCTCTCTCTGAATAACAAAAGAAAAAAAATGGTGTTTCATGTCCCTTTATTGTAACATAAAAATCACTATTTCAGTAGATGTTTAAAAAACAAATTAGCATTTAGTTTTCTTTTAAAAAAGCCATGAAAAATAATGGTGATCAAAGGTTTCACACCTGTCCAGACACTGATTTCCTCTATGAATTTGGTCTACTTTTAGGAAATCTTAAAACAAAGAAAGAAGTCAGAACAGCTATGAAGCACACCAAATGTTTAATAATGTTTACAATCCCATAAATTCACAGTATGCAGAAGGGTTCTTGGAAAAGTTGATGAAAATCTGGTGTTTCGGTTTTTAATTAAAAGCAAAGTCTGAAAACTTCCACTCAGCTTTTTGGAAAACGGTTAACTTAGATCCTATTGCATTGTTTCAAGTCCTCGGCCACCTCTGTCATATAGTCTGACAAATTTATTTGAGATTTAGGAGAAACCATCAATCTTGAAAAACGAATTACACATTTTTAGTAGTCTGTTAGGTGCACTTGATGGTTTGTGCAAAGTAACAATGTACTTTTGGGAGTTTAAAAAAACAAAAACAAAAATGTTTGTATTTCATAGAATTAACATGAAAAAATATATATTCACAGAATCGGACCAGTCCGTAATGACATCAGATGCTACATTAGCGCTGCGGAATCTGTTGGCGCTCTACAAATAACTGATAATAATAATAATACATGCACATTTAGGGCGGATGGAGCTTGAGGGCCCGTGTTTCGCCAGAAACAGCAGTTATGAAGCAGCGGTCTAAAGACAGCTCTGAGTAGGCGGACAGACATCGCCGCAATTCAACCCGATCGAGTACGGTTGGGTTGATTGACACCCCCCTGCTGGCTGCCGATTGGCCGCGAATCTGCAGGGGGCGGCGTTGCACCAGCAGCTCACAAGAGCTGCTGGTGCAATGCTAAATACGGAGAGCATATTGCTCTCCGCATTCAGCGAGGTCTGTCGGACCTGATCCGCACTGTCGGATCAGGTCCGACAGACCTTTGATAAATAGGTGCCTATTAGTGTTGCGAGCAAGCCATGTCCAGTTTATCGCGGCTGTTTGTGCGTGTCAGAAGGAGCGCACGTATTACAAGTTGAAAGTAAATGCGAGCACTGAGATAGCACAAACTCAGAGCTCTGGTTAACTGTTACGCAATCAAAAAAGTTGCACAAAACACATCAAGAATACATTTAAAAGTAGTTACACTCATGTCTGATAAAAAAATGTTTTAAAAAATATTGCATAAAAAAAGTAATAAGGCCCTAAAGATATGAAGTCTCAGGTGTTAGAAAAAATGTACAGACATATATACACATGTAAACACATGCACAGACATATATATAAGTGTATTGGAGCCCTTTGCAGTCAAGTAGCTGAAAACATGAAAAATCATATTTATGCAACATTCATACTGTTACTGTAAATATTCTTTACATAGGGGAATATGTTCCAAGTATTTTTAAATAGATAATCCTATATATTTATATATATATATATATATACACACCTTTGTGTTAAAAAAGGTATCATGATTTTAGCGCATCTAATTAAATCCTTTATAAATCACCTAACTAGTATGAGGTGATGCTACCATTAGATAATAGTATAATGAATATTAATCTAGACAAATCTATCCTAAGGAATGTATCTAAAAAGGCATATACATTATTACTAAAAGTAGAAATATGTTAAAACTTATAATACCTAAACGAATGTCAAATAAGACAACTCAAGTAAATACAGTAAAATAAAATGCAGTAGAATAAAAGGTAATATAAGTTAAACACAAAAGCATAAAACACAAAAAAATGCTGACAAAATCTGAATTAAAGTCCACAAGAAAAATGTCATATGTACTCACCAGATTTCACCTCAATCAAATGAGGTAAGTGTCTTGCCCGAAAATGTATTTACTTCTGGTGGTTTAGGCGATCTTTAGCCGAAAGGGTAAAATGCTGTATCCCCCGTTCTTCCCCAGCTGATACTTAGAGTCTGTGTTGAACTCCAGGATAAGCGTACATAAAACAAGGAGGAAAACTAATAGTGTATTACCGTTTATTATTAGGAAACAAATATACACATGTAAAGGAATCCCTTGTAAATGTGCTTACTAGAGGTAACCTCAACAAATGAGGTATGTGACAGATAAAATCATTTGCAATTCACAGTTGCGGTAAAAACATGTTCCATAAAAGCATGTCAATCGATAGAGGTACACTACCAGGACCGGGTAGTCTGTATTATATCGCCTTACGCGTTTCAAAGTCTATCTCGCTAATGGAGTACTTCTTCGTCAGAGGCTTCAATAAGGGAAAACCGCTTAAAAATCAAATACAGGACCAGCGTTTTCCCTTATTGAAGCCTCTGACGAAGAAGTACTCCATTAGCGAGATAGACTTCGAAACGCGTAAGGCGATATAATACAGACTACCCAGTCCTGGTAGAGTACCTCTATCGATTGACATGCTTTTATGGAACATGTTTTAACCGCAACTGTGAATTGCAAATGATTTTATCTGTCACATACCTCATTTGTTGAGGTTACCTCTAGTAAGCACATTTACAAGGGATTCCTTTACATGTGTATATTTGTTTCCTAATAATAAACGATAATACACTATTAGTTTTCCTCCTTGTTTTATGTACGCTTATCGTGGAGTTCAACACAGACTCTAAGTATCAGCTGGGGAAGAACGGGGGATACAGCATTTTACCCTTTGGCTAAAGATCGCCTAAACCACCAGAAGTAAATACATTTTCGGGCAAGACACTTACCTCATTTGATTGAGGTGAAATCTGGTGAGTACCCATCTTTATGTACTAACGGACAAGAAACTCTCATACTCTTCCCAGCACAACGTTTTTTGACAAGTCACCACGGACACAAAAATATCAAAATATCCCCTTCGATATTTATATGGGTGTATTATAGACTTTGCATTCGTATACAGTGTATATCCTAGTATTTTATATATGACATTTTTCTTGTGGACTTTAATTCAGATTCTGTCAGCATTTTTTTGTGTTTTATGCTTTTGTGTTTAACTTATATTACCTTTTATTCTACTGCATTTTATTTTACTGTATTTACTTGAGTTGTCTTATTTGACATTCGTTTAGGTATTATAAGTTTTAACATATTTCTACTTTTAGTAATAATGTATATGCCTTTTTAGATACATTCCTTAGGATAGATTTGTCTAGATTAATATTCATTATACTATTATCTAATGGTAGCATCACCTCATACTAGTTAGGTGATTTATAAAGGATTTAATTAGATGCGCTAAAATCACGATACCTTTTTTAACACATTTCTAACATTTGGAAGTTTAATAGGGATATTACTTCCTTTTTGTGATACAGTGGCTCTGAGCCTCCCTTTAGCTACACTATATATGAACAACGCCTGTAAATACAGACATTGGTAGCCTTGGATAAGTTTTTTTAGATATAAAAATCCTTAATAACTTTCCCTCTTTATAAGGCTGATCCAAAGAGCAGTCCCTGGGTGTATGGTTCATTTTTTTGGACACTACACTCTGTTTTCTCTTGGTTTACCATATATACACCTTTATATATATATATATATATATATATATATATATATATATATATATATATATATATATATATATATATATATATATATACAGTATATATATATATATATATATATATATATATATACAGTATATATATATATATATATATATATACTGTATATATAGCAGCAAATTAATGGAGGCACTCACTGGTCTTTTCAAATTTGTGGTTTTAATTAATGTGATGTTTCGGGGGGACACTCCCTTCCTCAGATATATATATATATATATATATATAATATACAGTATATATATATATGTATATGATAAATAGAAAATATTCTGCTATGTGAAGAACATTGCAATGTGAAATATTAATATTTAATGTCGGGTTAGCACGCTTGAGAAAATAAAATGCGATCGGGTTTGTGTGACTTGTTGGTCCCCCCCCTTTTTTTGCACTCCATTAAAGTCTATGTGGGAATACGTTAACACAGTCGTGATATTCCAAGTTCGGCACTTTGCTTGTGTCGAGTTAGCTCTCGTGCAAAAACTTTTTACTTGTAATACTCGCACTACCCAACAGACGCAAAAAGCTTATTTCCAGCTGAGTTAACGCACGAGCAGGAACAATAAATATGCCTTCCTTTTTTTTATTAAAGAGACAGTAAACTTCCTGTAAATAGAAGACATTTCTGATGCATTGCTATAGAATCACACCAGCCAAGTCTTAACGTTTTTAAAATAAATGAACATTCTTTTCACTGCAATTATTATCTGAGTTTTAGTCCACAGACAACAAGGCTACACACAGTCATTATGTTGGCATAACATGCATTATTTTGCATTTGTTATCTGATAAAGCCAGTTAGGGATATCTATGTAGCGTTAGTTTTGAGAAGTCAGCAGGGTGCATTTCAAATTCTTAACGGGCCATAATAGTCCAAAAATTACCTGCACTAATAAGTTAGAGCTTGTAATTTTACAATGATCTACCCTTCTCAACTGTGTGTTTAAAGGGAAACTGAACCCAATTTTTGTCTTTTGTGAGCATGCAATTTTAAGGAACTTTCTAATTTACTCTTATTATCAATTTTTATTCGTTCTCTTGCTATCTTTATTTGAAAAAGAAGGCATCTAAGCTATTTTTGGTTCAGACCCTGGACAGCACTTGTTTATTGGTGTGTGAATTTATCCACCAATCAGCAAGAACAACCTATGTTGTTCACCGAAAATGGGCCGGCATCTAAACTTACATTCTTGCATTTCAAATAAAGATACCAAGAGAATGAAGAAAATTTGATAATAGGAGTAAATTAGAAAGTTGCTTAAAATTGCATGCTCTATCTGAATCACAAAATAAAAAATTTGGGTTCAGTGTCCCTTTAACTCCCGGAAAGGGGTTAAACACACAGTATAAGTTCCGCTCGGGACCCGCTATTTTACCTCAAAATTTCCTCAGTGGCTACATCCTACTGTAAAGTGACTTTAGGCATCCAAACAGGATACTTACAAGAGCTTAAATATCTGATATGCAGATACAGTCCCTTTATTTCCCTCCTTAATTTAAGCAAGTTTACTATAAAATGTCATGAGATTATGGTGAAATCTCGAAATAACAGTAAAGCAGGGGTTTTCAAACCTGTCCTCGGGCCTCCCTAGCAGGCCAGTTTTCAGGATATCTGAACTGGAGCACAGGTGGAATAATTAGCTCATTAGTAAACATGATTATTAACCTGCTCTCACCCAAGATAATCCTGAAAATCTGGCCTGTGTAGGAAGCCTGAGGACAGGTTTGAAAACCCCTGACTGCAGCACTGATGCTGACTGGCTTTTTTTCAGCATGCAGCTGACAGTAAAAAAACTTAACTGAAAAATAATTGTTCACAGAACACTAACAAAATGAGGTAAAAGAGATGTTAATGTTTTTATATTTTCTAGTCAGCTTTTTACAGATATGCTGCAACACTTTCAAGTTATTTTGCATATGAGTAACATGTCCTTTTAACCCCTTAACGACCAAGGACGTGTCAGGCACGTCCTACAAAAAAATACAGTTAAAGACCAAGGACGTGCCTGACAAGTCCTCTGGGGTTTCAAGCGCTGGAATCGATGGTGATCGCTTTCGGACGCTTTCAGGGTATTGCAGTGATGCCTCGATATTGAGGCATCACCGCAATACCCTTTTTTACCCACTCTGTGGCCCTCTCTGCATCGGCCATCAATGGTGCCGATCGTTGGTGGGTGGGAGCTGTAGCAGGGAGGCGGGTGGGCGGCCCATCGTTTGCTATTTCCCGATCCGGTCACTCTGAAGTGTGCGTGATGCGTCAGTAGTGCGGCGGGGGGCGGGCGTTGTTTTGTAAATGTATGGGAAGGAGGGAGAGGGGGAATAAATGTTGGCCAAGGGATCTGGGAGGGGGGTAGGGTATTGAGGGGGGTAGCTACACTACAGAAAATGTTTAATTATATATATAAAAATAATTAAAACACATTTTATTTGGCAAACTGGGTACTGGCAGACAGCTGCCAGTAGCCAAGATGGCGGCAAATATGTAGAGGGGGGAGGGTTAGAGAGCTATATGGGAAGGGGATCAGGGAGGTTGGGGGCTAAGGGGGGATCCAACACTGCAGAATCAATATTAAAAAATAAATTTAAAAAAATGCTTTTTATTTTAGTACTGGCAGACTTTCTGCCAGTACTTAAGATTGCGGTGACAATTATGAGGTGGGGGAGGGAAGAGAGCTGTTTGAGGGGGGTCAGGGAGGGATCAGGGGGTGGGATGTGTCAGGAGGGAGGCTGATCTCTACACTAAAGCTAACCCTACAAGCTACCTAATTAACCCCTTAACTGCTGGGCAAAATAAAAGTGTGGTGTGCAGCGGCATTTAGCGGCCTTCTAATTACCATAAAAGCAACGCCAAAGCCATATTTGTCTGCTATTTCTAAACAAAGCTGATCCCAGAGAAGCATTTACAACCATTTGTGCCATAATTGCACAAACTGTTTGTAAATAATTTCAGTGAGAAACCTTAAGTTTGTGAAAAAGTTAACGATTTTGTTTATTTGATCACATTTGGTGGTGAAATGGTGGCATGAAATATACTAAAATGGGCCTAGATCAATACTTTGGGTTGTCTACTAAAAACAAATACATACATGTGAAGGGTTATTCAGGGATTCCTGACAGACATCAGAGTTACAATGTAACTATGGCTAATTTGAAGAAAAAAAAATGGTTTGGAAATAGCAAAGTGCTACTTGTATGTATTGTCCTATAACTTGCAAAAAACATGTAAACATTGGGTATTTCTAAACTCAGGACAAAATTTAGAAACTATTTAGCATGGGTGTTTTTTAGTGGTTGTAGATGTGTAACAGATTTTGGGGTCAAAGTTAGAAAAAGTGTTTTTTTTTTCATTTTTTCATTATATTTTATATATTTTTTTTATAGTAAGTTATTGGATATGATGAAAATAATGGTATCTTTAGAAAGTCCATTTACTGGCGAGAAAAACAGTATATAATATGTGTGGGTACAGTAAATGAGTAAGAGGAAAATTACAGCTAAACACAAAGACTGCAAACATGTAAAAATAGCCCTGGTCCCTAACGGTAAGAAAATTGAAAAATGGTCTGGTCACTAAGGGGTTAAAGGGATACTAAACCCATTTTTTTTTTCTTTAATGATTCTGATAGAGCATGCAATTTTAAGCAACTTTCTAATTTACTCCTATTATCAAATTTTCTTCGTACTCTTGCTATCTTTATTTGAAAAGCATGAATGTAGCTTAGGAGAAGGCCCATTTTCAGTTCAGCACCAGGGTAGCGTTTGCTGATTGGTGGCAATGGGCCGGCTACTAAGCTTTACATTCCTGCTTTTCAAATAAAGATAGCAAGAGAACGAAGATAAATTGATAATAGGAGTAAATTAGAAAGTTGCTAAAAAATTGCATGCTCTATGTAAATCATGAAAGAAAAAATGTGGGTTTAGTATCCCTTTAAAGGGACAGTCTAGTATAAATTAAACTTTCATTATTCAGATAGGACTTTTAATTTTAATCAACTTTCCAATTTACTTTTATCATCAAATTTGCTTTTTTCTCTTGGTATTCTTAGTTTAAACTAAACATAGGTAGGCTCATATGCTAATTTCTAAGCCTTTGAGGGCTGCCTCTTATCACATGCTTTTTAAATCTCTTTTCAACACAAAGAGACAGAAAGTACACGTGGGCCATATAGATAACACTGTGTTTAGGCACAGGGGGTTATTTAAGATTTAGTACAAAACAATGCTAAATTTAAGACAATAGATAATAAACAGTCACAGTCATGTGATCAGGGGGCTGGAAGAAGGTTCCTAGATACAAGGTAATCACAGAGGTAAAAAGTATATTAATATAACTGTGTTGGTTGTGCAAAACGGGGGAATGGGTAATAAAGGGATTATCTATCTTTCAAAACAATAACAATTATATGGTAGACTGTCCCTTTAAGTCATCTTCAGTCACTCTATTTGTTCACAATAACATGCTCATAAACCCTCAAGCACACACTCAAACTTTCACTTACACACCGATTTCATGGATTCACTGATACTTTCAAACGTAATCTCTAAGATATATTCTCTCACTCACAAGGTGACCCTTAGATGCAACCTAAGAGACACTGAGGATTCTGCAAACACCCCTCATGTAGGGTAAAATTGCCCCAAAGCAAAAGGCATAAACAACCAACATCCATCCTCCATCACACATCCCTATGCTCAGCCCCATACCCACTGAAAGATTCCCCCCAACTTACTTGAACATTTGGTTTATGGTCTGACAACCACAAAAGAACATCCTGGTGACCCACAAACAGCTCATGGGCCAACCAGTGTGTGAGAGACAAAGCGTTTGTCTGTAAGTGAGCATATCTGAGTCAGCATATTTGAAAGCATGAGAGTAAACATATCTAAGAGAGAGTATGTGAATAATTATGAATAAATGTGTCTGAGATATTGAGTGGGAGCTTGTTTTGGTCTCTGTTAAAGGGATAGTCTAGTCAAAATTAAACTTTTAGGATTCAGATAGAGCATTCCATTTTAAGTAACTTTCTAATTTACTCCTATTATCAATGTTTCTTTGTTCTCTTGGAATCTGGCCAATTTTTGATTCAGCACCTGGGTAGCGCTTTCTGATTGGTGTCTAAATGTAGCCACCAATCAGCAAGCACTACCCAGGGCGCTGAACCAAAAATGGTCCGGCTCCTAAGCTTACTTTCAAATAAAGATAACAAGAGACTGAAGAAAAAATGATAATAAGAGTACATTAGATAGTTGCTTAAAGTTACATGTTCTATCTGAATCATGAAAATTTAATTTTGACTATGGTATCCCTTTAATGTATTAGTGTACATGTGTCATAATGTGTGTGAGCATATTTGAATGTAACTGAGTGGGTTTCTGTCTGAGAATGTTTGTGAGTTAGGATTTCTGTTGAGTGTGTGCTCAAGTGTGTTTAAATGACTGGTGTTTCAGTCTGAGTATGTATAAGTGAAGTAGTGAAAGTTTTTGCCTAAATGTATGTGTTTTTGTTTACATACCTGTTGGTGTCTGGGGATATCTGAATGATCAAGCATGTCTGAGAATGTATTTCTCTAAAAGATTGTGTGTGATTAAAGGGACAGTCAAGTCCAAAAAAAACTTTCATGATTTAAATAGGGCATGCAATTTTAAACAACTTCCCAATTTACTTTTATCACCAATTTTGCTTTGTTCTCTTGCTATTCTTAGTTGAAAGCTAAAACTAGGAGGTTCATATGCTAATTTCTTAGACCTTGAAGACTGCCTCTAATCTGAATGCATTTTGACCACTAGAGGGCATTAGTTCACATGTTTCATATAGATAACATTGAGCTCATGCACGTAAAGTGACCTAGGACTGAGCACTGATTGGCTAAACTGCATGTCTGTCAAACGAACTGAAATAAGGGACAGTCAGCAGAAGCTTAGATACAAGATAATTACAGAGGTAAAAAGTATATTAATATAACTGTGTTGGTTGTGCAAAACTGGGGAACGGGTAATAAAGGAATTATGTTTCTTTTTAAACAACAAAAATTCTGGTGTTGACTGTCCCTTTAAAGGTATAATTTACTCTGGCAAATAGCTGATAAGGGTTAATTGTATTCAAAGATGCTGCTTGAAAACCTTTTCAAATGGGCGGGACTCTCTTTCCCCATCCCCATTGGAAGGTTGATTTCTTGTGTTGTGTTTAGATAGGTTTCTTTATAGGCAGCACTGCACTATTTACATTTTCAGTATAGGAGGTAGTTTCAACATGAAAAATCTGATATTTTCTGTTTGCAAAATAAAGTTAAAGTAGGTATTTGAAAATAATTTAATACACTTAAGCAGGTACATAGATCATTGCTTTCATTACTATAATGCTATGCATTAGGTGGAGATTAGTTTATGTGTTTATCTTACACCTTTATATTTTCCTAATTCCCTGTTAATAATTTTATATTGGAATGGCACTTTGAAGTAACAGAGATGATTTTCTAGTGGATGTCAATATTTTGCCCACTTTACTGGCACATTTGTTGCAGATCCTCTTGTTTCTACATTACCTCTTTATATTGGAAATATTGTTTTTTGCTGATGTAGCTAGGGTTGCCACCCAGCCAGTATTTTACCGACACGGCCGGTATTTTTAAGGTTCATGTCAATGTAGAAAATAAAGAATAAATATTGAAAGAATGCCCCTGTCAAAGTGAAACGTCTTCTGAGTGTGATGAATACTAGTTATAAACAAATGAGCATTTAAAATCAGTCCTATCAGCTTTAGGTTTTGAGTTATGCTGTTTAATTATTTATGCAAATGTATGTTAATTAGCATGGCCGGAATTTTCTTCCAAGAAAGGTGTAGCTCATTGAATAATCTTGTTGATCCTTATTCAAACCCCAGCTGTGTTTGTAAAAACTTGTTTGCTTATGTTATCTTTTCCACTATATATATATATATATATATTTGCATCTCTATGAGACAAACTTTATTACATTGTAGCATAGGAGAGTGTTTAGATCTGTGAATTAATTATACTTGTGGTATTCATAATGTATAGTAGGTGTTGTAACCTTTTTACCCAATGGGTGTTTAGTATGCCCCTTTTAAGGAGGTGTGTGCAATGCAATTTATCAGTTGTGAGTCAATGCCGAAACGCATAAACTGTTGTTCTTGAATACCTATATGTTGCCCTCCGTGGGATTTTAATTCTTTTATTACAATAAAAGTGAAGTTTTATTCAGCATTGCTGCTTCGTCTTCTTCATTAGTTCCAATAGCTCATTGGGGACACACTAAAATTGAGAAATGTTTACATTAAATGTCCATTTACACATAGGGGAGAATTTATTCATCAGCGGATGCTGCATTCTACGCCCATCGTTTCAGGCTCTCCTAAAATGGAAATTAAGAAGCAGCAGTCATAAGACCGCAGCTCCTTAACTTCTCCGCCACCTTTCAGGTGACAGAATGAAATAATCTTGATCCGATCTGGATGATTGAAACCCCATGCTAGCGCAGGGTGCGGCATTGCACACGCATTTGGTTTTCTGTCGGAATTTAGCGAGGTCCGCTCAACCATTAATAAATCTACCCCATAAACTCAATGAGTATTTGTGTCAGAGCAAAAATGTATTACTGAAGGTGTCTATGTTTGAGTGTGTGTTTTTATTTCTATCTAAGTGTTGACTATGAAAGTTTGTGGAAATCTAAAAGTGCATGACTGAGTGTTTGGACCTATGTGTGTAAGCAAACATATCTCAATGAGTGTATATCAGTGAGTGAGTGTGTTAAAATATTTGTCTGGTTAGTGTTCATGACTGAGATAGTATGTCCAGCTAACTAGAGGCATTGTGATTGTTTCAATGTGGGTGTCTATGAGTGATGAGATAAAGTGATTATTGTGACCCCTCAGCTGTCACAAAGCTACACCGTGTTGCAGCCCTCTGGCTGCCATTGTGTTAATTGCTGAGCAATGTGTCCAAACTGTCCCTGTCATTAAGAGTTTATAGCTAAGAAGTGTAATTGCATCACCCTTTTTAGTACTTTAGTTTTCACTGTCAACCACGGGTTAATAGCTATTACAGTCCTCTTTGATTGGCAATCGGTTATTTGCTATCCATAGTTGCAACCTTGTCAGCAAACAGGTTTATTGTTATAGGGTTAATTAAGGGTGTAATAATTATACAGCCCAATTTGACAGCTACGTTGTTGTTTCCTATGCAATTCGTTGAAACCACCTCTAAAAACTAAGGGGTTAATTCATATGCAATATTCCGTAGCTCTTTCTGACATCCAGGGGCTTATAACCATTAAAAGTGTTTGCATAAGTTGTAAGCAAAACATCTGTGCAACATCTAAGGCAAGAAAGCGATGTTTTTAAGTCCACTATTGTTCTTCATGATGTAAACACCAACGTATCGTTGTTTGCAAAACTGCTTCTTTTTTTCATAGTAAACTGTTGCACATCCAAGCTCATCATTTAGAAAATTAAAAGGAGGTTTTTACCACGTGTCAGTTGAAGAGTGAAAAAGAGTAACAAAAAGAGCATCAATTTTCTGTGTTCTCATCCACGTTCTCACCTTGTACTTTTCTTGATCTCTCACTTACAGAACTTTCTGTTGTTTCTCTCCCTCCCTCTCTTTTCACTTCCTCTCTTTCTCTCCCTCTCTGTGGTTACTCATATGACGTCAGGGGAGAGGCTCCAATTCTCTCTCCCTCCCAAAATTCCAGCACCCCCCCCCCCCCCTCCTCATCTTCCCTTCCCTCTCCTCCCCCTCCCACAGATCACCCAGTCTGCTTTTAAAAGAAGGTAGGCGAGAGAAATGGCACTCTCTGTCCAGGCTACTAGAGAAACAGCTGGGCTACCAGCGACCAGTACCCACTAACTCTACTGGCCCCAGACATGCTGCTTATCACAGGTACTCAGTCTACTAAACTTCTTCTGCCCCTCTGGCTGGGCCTTCTCACTCTTCACCTCCATCAGATCACTTTTCTCAACCACTCCTCACTCTACCTCCCGTTGTCATCTCCTCATTTTTCTCTTTAATACACTTTCAAAAAGACTCCTCCTCTTCTTGAAATGTATTTAACTGCTTTGTTTTTCTTCTGTCCTCACTATTTTCTGTCCTCTTGTGATCTCATTTAACTCTCGCTGTCTCAATTTCTTCGTTTGTTTTTTTAACAAATCAGTTAAAAAAAATTCTAGTCAAATTTTGCAGTGTACTTATTCATTGTCATTTTATTTCTACCTCCAACCCGCCCTTTTCCACACAAATGTGTGCCTGTCATTTTTATATTACTGTAGAACAGTGAAAGAAGAGTGAGACACTAATGAGAGAGTGGTGGTAAAAATGTTTTTTTGTTTTTTGGTAAAGAGAGATGGAGTAACACAGAGCTGGAGACGAAGGAAATGAAGTAGAATAGATGATTGTGCCAGACAGTGAAACATGAGAGTGGCCTTTCTGACGGGCACTTGTAATGGTGTCAACATCAAAGGCAAATTGAGACATCTCTCATCACTTCCTTTCCAGATCAGACACTCAGCGCAGGCTGCCTCGTCAAACTCTCTCCACTGTATGTGCTCGTCTTCACCTTCCATTTTATCTTTACTTTCTTCTTCCTTTTATCACCTACACTCTCCTTTACAACCTCTCATGATCCCTCCTTTCCTCCCTCTCACCCTTCTTTCATTGCTACACTATACACATGTGCTTCCTATTATATGTAAAACAGAATAAGAGAGTTAGGGGCCAAATTAGACAGATACAGAGGAGCTAGAGAAGATACAATACATAGAGATGTTGTTTTATTATTTATAGTGGGATATGATTTGCTTCTATTGGAATACATGAGTATATGATTGCCCTCACTACCTGTTGTTTATTTAGAACCTGGGTGCACAATGTACCTTCTGATTTTACATGTGTATCCCCTTATAGAGAATGAGGACAGAACTCTTGTGTGAGGAACCAGCTGTAAAGTGCGTTGGCCTTGTCGCACAACCGTTATGCTCAACATCGGAAGTTGTGTCTAGGTAAATAAGAGCCTCCACAAGGGGCAACAGGTAGAGACGGATTCATATAATCATTTTCTTCAGACAGAAACATTGTTGTTCTTGTGTCAAATCCTTTAGAGACTTGTTTGTCCTATTTATCATTTTCTACCCCTTAAATCTAAATGAATTGTTCTTTAATACTTGTATAAATCAAATATGTACATATACTATACATTTAACAACCGAAAATGGCATATGTGTATATATAACATAAATTTACCAATGGTATATGTGTTTTTAATAGACTCAGACATCCCAACCTGCAAAAACTAATTTCAGGGAGGTGGCTTCACCCGCTACTGCGCCCCCCCCCCCCCCAGTTATATATTGGACACCTTGAAACCCTAAATTAGATAGGGACTTATCATTAAAGCAGCTTCCCACTAAAGTCACATTAAAAAAATTAGCTTTATTGCACAACCACATACAACAAACCTATTTTCCAGTGATCGTACGCTTGTTGAATGCTTAAATATTTTAGAATACGAAGTTTAATTACGTGCAGTAAATAAGGTAGTATTTGTGTTTATTTTATTAGAATCAGTGGGGGCTTTTTGGTTACTGATGCTTTAAGGGTTTTATAACGTCCCAGCAACTAAAGGCATTCCTTAAAGAAGCACTTTTCTGTATTTGGGCCACATTGGATCATGGTACTTGGAGTTTCAGGGAGATTTCATTCCATTTGCTGGCATCAGGGAGCCGCTATTACAATCAGGGAGACTCCCTGAACTTCAGGGAGAGTTGGGATGTCTGTAGACTACTAAATTATACATTACTGAATCTCCTAAAACTTGATGTAAAATATTACATAATCCCATTTGGCTTGACAAATTTATTCGAAACCTAGAAGCAATCCAGAATTGGGACATAGGAATTATATAGGGTTGTATGCAGAATATTCTAAAAAGGAACCAGAAATATTTTAGGATCTGTGATTCACTGCACAAGTGCCAGTAATTGTGTGGAGATTGATATGTATGGGTGTTTATAGATAACTCGTTCCCTCTCTACCTGTATCTATTGATCAGCTTATATGAACCTTAGAAGACCGAGTATTGAGAATCTGCAAATTTAGCAGATATGTGCCTTGGATCTCGGTATTTGTTGTGTCCTGATATAGATCAAGGATTGACTAGTCCCAATAGCCATTATGCCTCCAACATATGCCCTGGTGCCCATTAAACCAACACATGCATGTTGCTTAAAAAAGTTAAGTACCGTGATTATTGATGATAATTGTCAGATTGCTGCTGCATATATTTTGGGCCATTAAGGGGCTAAATCACTGCAGTGAGTATGGAAGAAGTTGTGATTTAACTCATTGTACTTGTATTCTGGGAAGCAAGGGTTAAACCATTGCTGTGTGCATGTTGTAAACAAACAAGTGGTTACAACATTGCTGCAGGTTACTTTCTTACTACCTGTTTCACACAGCATTGATAATTTGGCCAACCAACTGGTTAAGAGACTCTTGATGATGTTTTATATTTATATATAATAATACAGATTTAGGTGACTGTAGCATATATTTTATTACTTGCCGTACCGTTATGAGTTTTTGCTTTGGTGTAAAACTAATGAAGATGTTGGAGGTTTTAAATAGATTACTTTGAATTTTTATATGGGCTAAATTGTGTTAAAGGATTTTTTCCCCCCAGTGTAATGAACTCACTGTTTTCTTGTGGCTTTTTCTACTCAAGATTATACCCCTTTCAGTTTTGCATGTGCAGATCTTTATTTAATAAAGGAGAACTAGGAAACGATATGTAGTTTGTGTGACCACATACATTTGTTTATAAATACCATCAAATTTATTTGCTGTGTATAAATAGGATTGTTGATTCCGTTTGGATTTATAGTCCATAGTAATAAAGTCGTTATTTTTTTAATTTAAACATAATGTTATTGGCTTGAATAACGATATAGTATATTTTAGTAACACATACATATATATATATACATACATACGTGTATCTATATTATATATGTATATGTACCAATTTCTATAAAATTAAAAACCCGAAAAAGAAATAAGGCATTCAGATGTCAGGGGAACACTATTAAATATGTTTACAGAACTCTAATAGTATATGCATGTATATATAACTATATAGCACTGTGCATTTAGGTAGTATATTGTGTTTGCATACGTATTTTACTGGTTGCTGTTTTTAATGAATATCTTATGTATGTATGGTATATGGTGTATGTATGGCATGTATTATTATCGGTTATTTGTAGAGCGCCAACAGATTCCGCAGCGTATGTTTATAGTAGTTTTATATGTTATACTTTTTGTTATGTGTGTGTTTAACAGTTTTTGTAACTTTTATTAAGCAATGTGCGTATATATATATATATATATATATATATATACACCGTGTTCTCCCCAGGACCTTTTTAGCGGGTGCACCACCCGGTTGTTTTTACTGACCTCCTGCTTAAAGGGACATAAAACCCACATTTTTTCTTTTATGATTCAGATAGAGCATTCAATTTTAAACACATTTCTAATTTTCTTCTGTTATCAAATTTTCGTAGTTTTCTTGTTATCCTTTGTTGAAAAGCATAAATCTAAGCTCAGAAGTGTGCACGTGTCTGCCGACTATCAAATGGCAGCAGTTTTGCAACAATGTTATACATTAGGAAGAGTACTAGATTAGATGGCATCACTATTTCCTGTCATGTAGTGCTTCAGGCACGTGCACGCTACTTACCTAGGTATCTCTTCAACAAAGAATAACCTGAGAATGATGCAAATTCAATAATAGAAGTAAATTGGAAACTTTTTTTAAATTGTATTCTCTATCTAAATAATGAAAGAAATATTTTGGGTTTAATGTCCCTTTAAATTTTAGCCAATATTAAGCTAAAATGAGCTAATATTAAAAATGTTCAATTGCACAAATTACGATCAAATACTATTATATTATGCAATTAATTTGTGCTTTGAATAGTTGAAAAAGTTATAATATTAGAAAATATTACACTGCCCCCAACCGGCTACTGTGGATAACACTATTGTGTGTGTGTGTGTGTATATATATTTTATTAGTAGGATGTGGATAGGAATATCTAGACACTATATATATGTATATTTACTCTCTATTTCTTCCTTTTTTCCATTTTTATCCTTCTCTGAATTTGTTCACCCACTTTTTCTTCCATTGTCCTGTATCCCTTCCTCTGTCATCCCATTTCTTCCTCCTCTCTGGCTGTCTTTTAATTACTTTGTGTCTACTGCATTGCTTTTCTGAAGTGGGCTCTTACAGAGTCCTATGTGGCTTGCTGGTTTCTTTCCTACATATCCTATCTCTTGATGCTCTAAATGTAACAGATCCGCTTGCTCGAACGTCCATTCAGAAAAGCTACGATCTCACAAAGTACCTGGAGCATCAGCTGCGATCTTTGGCCGGACCGTACGTAAGTATAATTGTTTTTACTAATTATTTCTAATTATGTTATTTCTAATTTAATCTACTTTTCATGGGGTATTAGTCAATCAAATACATTTTATTTTGTTCTAGATCCCTCTGATTAGCTTTCCTCCTATATATGCCTTTTTTAACGTTTTAACTTGAATTTCGGAGCAATATATAAAATGCAGCAGACAAGTTAAGGCTTTTTTTCTCTTTCATATTCATTGGACAAGAAACTTCTTTGACTTAAAAAAATCTATTTTGTACTGATTTGATTGATACATCTTGGCCCTCTGTACAGGGAGTGCAGAATTATTAGGCAAGTTGTATTTTTGAGGATTAATTTTATTATTGAACAACAACCATGTTCTCAATGAACCCAAAAAACTCATTAATATCAAAGCTGAACCTTTACCAATCCAGCCACGGGCCCATCCATCTGGCCCATCAAGACTCACTCTCATTTCATCAGTCCATAAAACCTTAGAAAAATCAGTCTTGAGATATTTCTTGGCCCAGTCTTGACGTTTCAGCTTGTGTGTCTTGTTCAGTGGTGGTCGTCTTTCAGCCTTTCTTACCTTGGCCATGTCTCTGAGTATTGCACACCTTGTGCTTTTGGGCACTCCAGTGATGTTGCAGCTCTGAAATATGGCCAAACTGGTGGCAAGTGGCATCTTGGCAGCTGCACGCTTGACTTTTCTCAGTTCATGGGCAGTTATTTTGCGCCTTGGTTTTTCCACACGCTTCTTGCGACCCTGTTGACTATTTTGAATGAAACGCTTGATTGTTCGATGATCACGCTTCAGAAGCTTTGCAATTTTAAGAGTGCTGCATCCCTCTGCAAGATATCTCACTATTTTTGACTTTTCTGAGCCTGTCAAGTCCTTCTTTTGACCCATTTTGCCAAAGGAAAGGAAGTTGCCTAATAATTATGCACACCTGATATAGGGTGTTGATGTCATTAGACCACACCCCTTCTCATTACAGAGATGCACATCACCTAATATGCTTAATTGGTAGTAGGCTTTCGAGCCTATACAGCTTGGAGTAAGACAACATGCATAAAGAGGATGATGTGGTCAAAATACTCATTTGCCTAATAATTCTGCACTCCCTGTACAGCCATTTCATAGTCAAGGGGGCTTTAAAAAAAAGCTAGTTCACTAGGTATGTGAATTCTTGCAGTTCATGACAATACAAATCAGGAAGAAGGCGGCTCTTTACAGAACCGCACTTACATTTGTGAAAGTACAACACACCGAGATCTAGATTTGCACAGATTTCAGTGTTCTGCGCTTTCACAATCATAAATGTGGCTCCAAAAAGAGAGGAATGTGGCGAGCGGCCGCCTTCTTCCTGATTCGTATTGTCATAAACTGCACAAATGCACATACACTGGCGCTCTACAAATACCTGATAATAATAATAATAATACACTATGGGATTATTAGGTATTAGCAATGAAGCTCTCCATTGCACTGGCTTAAATAAATAAATGTTTTAAATTAAACTGTACATTAAACACTAAATACATGTTATAGTCATAGTTTTGAGCCCCCCCCCCTAGTCATGGGTGCTGCCATGTTGAAATCTAGCTTTCATTGAATTCCAAGGCTGACATGTTTCAGATACCTGCACTAAAACATGGGTTCCAAAATGGTGGCACACATAATTAGAGAAGTAGTGTGTGAAATTTATTGAGTGTCCCTTTAACACCATTTACAACATTTTGCAAATTAAAGGGACAGTCTAGTCAAAATTTAAATTTCATGATTCAGATAGGACGTGCGTTTTTAAACAACTTTCTAATTTACTTTTATCATAACATTTGCTTTGTTCTCTTGGTATTCTTTGCTACAAGCTAAACCTAGGTAGACTCATACTGATTTCTAAACTGTTAAAAACCGCCTCCTATCTCACTGCATTTTTACAGTTTTTCACAGTTAGACAGATCTAGTTCATGTGTGCCATATAGATAACATTGTGCTCACTCCCGTAGTTATTTAAGAGTTGGCACTGGTTGGCTTAAATGCAAGTCTGTCAAAAGACTGAGATAAAGGGGCAGTCTGCAGAGGCTTAGATACAAGGTCAACACACAGGTAAAAAATATATTAATATAACTGTGTTGGTTATGCAAAACTGGGGAATGAGTAATAAAGGGATTATCTATTTTTGTTAACAATACCAATTCTGGAGTAGACTGTCCCTTTAAGAGCAGTTCAGGGATACAATGGTTTTAAAAAAAGTGACTGATGTAAATGACCTTGTGCTTCCTAGAGAGGCCAAATTACAAAATCTGTAAGTTAGGTTTTTAAAATGTTGCAAGCTACATTAAAGGAAGATAAAACCCATCATTTTTCTTTCATGATTCAGATAGAACATTCCAATTTACTTCATTATCAAATGTGTGTTGTTTTCTTGTTATCCTTTATTGAAAAGCATGAAAGTAAGTTCAGGAGTGTGCACGTGTCTGCAGCACTATGTGACAGCAGTTTTGCAAAAATGTCATACATTAAGAAGAGCACTAGATGGCAGCACTATTTCCTGTCATGTAGTGCACTAGCCATGTGCATGCTACCTATGTAGATATCTCTTTAACAAAGAACACAATTTTTTTAATAGAAGTAAATTGGAAACTTTTTTTTTTAAATTGTATTCTCTGAGGCATATTTAAGAAATGTCTTGCGGACCTGATCCGACAGTGCGGATCAGGTCCGCAAGACATCGCTGAATACGGAGAGCAATACGCTCTCCGCATTTAACATTGCACCAGCAGCTCACAAGAGCTGCTGGTGCAACGCCGCCCCCTGCAGACTCGCGGCCAATGGGCCGCCAGCAGGGAGCTGTTAATCGGGTTGAATTGTTGCGATTCCTGTCCGCCTGCTCAGAGCAGGCAGACAGGGTTATGGAGCAGCGGTCTTTGTGACCGCTGCTTCATAACTGCTGTTTCTGGCGAGTCTGAAGACTCGCCAGAAACACGGGCCGTTAAGCTCCTTTCGGAGCTTGATAGATAAGCCCCATTATCTGAATCATGATAGAAAAAAAATTGGGTTTCATGTCCCTTTAACTATTTGATTTGCATCATTTGCAGGACTTTGCTTACTGCTCTCCTAGGAAATGTGTTACAAACACAATTTTTGCACAAAAGCAAGAAGTGTTTAAAGTTGTTTTAAGTATTTCGATCCTCTCCAGCCTGTCTGGAAGAAGTGTAACTGGGACACTACTACAGCAAAAGCAGGCAAAACAAGGCATTGTTTTATTTTCCTTAAAGGGACACTGAACCCAAATGTTTTCTTTCCTGATTCAGATAGAGCATGACATTTTAAGCAACGTTCTAATTTACTCCTATTATCAAATTTTCTTCATTCTCTTGGTATCTTTATTTGAAATGCAAGAATTTAAAGTTTAGATGCCGGCCCATTTTTGGTGAACAACCTGTGTTGTTCTTGCTGATTGGTGGATAAATTCATCCACCAATAAAAAAGTGCTGTTCAGAGTTCTAAACCAAAAAAAAAGCTTAGATGCCTTCTTTTTCAAATAAAGATAGCAAGAGAAATTGATAATAGGAGTAAATTAGAAAGTTGCTTAAAATTGCATGCTCTATCTGAATCATAAAAAAAAAAATGTGGGTTCAGTGTCCCTTTAAAGTAATAGTCAATTTTGCCAATGTAGAAGTAGTCGAACTAATCGTTACATTTTAGTATAAAGTTCATTCACCAGTTCTTACTTTTTATGCGCCATATGAAAGTTATACTTTAAGCCAGACATCCTTTTCTTATTGTACTTCTATCACTAGACTGCTTTTTTTTTTCAATGTCGTTTTTGTGCGGCAGCCACATTGCGTACCATATGGCACTTTAAGGGAAAAACAGCCTGAAGCAGAGTACTCATTGTTGCCTACGAAGAGAGTGGGTGATACCCCTCTCTGCGTCACTAAACACAAGAAACAAGAATTGTAGGGGGGCGGAGGAAGCGCACTAATACGGTATGGATTAAAAATATTGGGCTAGATTACGAGTGGAGTGCAAAATTGTGATATTTGCGCTCCACTCAGTAATACTAGCGCATGCAAATGTGCGTTGGTATTACAAGTTAAGCGTCATGTGTACGCGACGAGAGTACGCTTCCATAGGCTCCAATGGGAGCCTTGTTCTGATGCTGTGAGACACGGCAAAGAACCTAGCGCAGCACAGTGGGTAACTTGCGCAGCTTTAGGAAGCAAATGTAAAATGTATATGAATATATACATATATATTAATGTGTTTATGTGTGTATATACAGATAAATATATATATATATTTAGCTTTGGAGCTAAAAATAAGGTTAATTATGAAATAAAAATTTTAAATTTTAATTGATTGCAATCTCAAAGCCATTCAAATGCAGGCAACATCTGAATTAGTTATACTCAAATTAGTAAACAATATTACAGGAAATTCTAGTTAAACAAAAAAGGAGCAGTTATATTTTTCAATGGGATTTTAGAAAACTTTTTCACAAACCTTCACAGAGGCAAACATTACATAGCAGCTAATTAATTCAATATAGATAACAATGATTACGTTATTTGTTCAATTATTTATGTGGATGTATAACTTATACTATTAATAATAACATACTATTTTCAGTATTGTTTTTTAAATGTATTTAAATGTCCAAACACTCGATTGCAATTACCATATTTAATTGAGTTCTGGTTTTCTAGTTTAAATGTGTGATATGAGTAATATTTTCAGCTTTCTATTAAACCCCCAAAATGTATTTATCAACATGTGAACTGAGCATGCACAAACATTTTAACACTGAAAAATGCTGTACAAACAGAAAAGATATCCCAGATGAAACAGCCAAAGATGCATTTTAGAGGAAGTCAAGGATATAGGGGTCAATTTATTATTGGGCCAATGCACCCTGTTTCCGCGCGAGCCTTCAGGCTAGCCGGAAACAGGAGTTAAGAAGCAGTGGTCTATGGACCTCTGCTCCTTAACTCATACGCCACCTCTGAGGCGACGTACAGCAATCCGCCCTATCCTATACGTTCACTAGAACTGCTTGTGCAATGCTGAATACGGACAGCGTATGCTGTCCGCATTCAGCGATATCTGGCGGACATGATACGCTACAGCGTATCATGTCTGCCAGACTTTAATAAATTGACCCCATAGAATGAATTTAAAGAAAAACTTCTGAAAAATTGATTTCTAATGGATTAGAATACCATTGTCATTATAGAAGTTGTTTGCATCCCATATATCCTTTTTAAATTCTTCTGATAAGTTATTGTAGGGTGTTCAGATGGATTGAAAATGTTTTAGATTTGAAAACCCTGGGAAAAGCTATGCAAGATAATTTGCCAATGAATTCTGATTGTTTGAAATAGGGGCATGTATTTAGGCACACATGCTATGTGCCCAATATCTGTTTTAAATGGACATTCTAGCAACCCTGCAATAGTTAAAGTACCACTTGGGAGCCGCAGAGAACTGCAGGTCCTGAGCGGATACAGTAGGTAAGCGTGACAGCAGCGGTAGTCGCTAGTGTTAAAATGACACACTCTAAAGAATCAGAGCATATCATTTTTGCACTTTGATTTCCACTTTAATAGGTTGTTAAAAAAATCCTGTGCCTGTTCAGAGAACACACTGACATGATCTTTAGAATATAAATCTGGCATAAGGATGTGTTACTTAGAATTTCTTGCCTTTGCATTGTTTGCATTTCAGAGTAATTTGCATTTTTGCTAACAGGAAAAGTAACATATACCATAACATTTCAAAAAATAAAATGCTTGCTTTTTAAATATAGAGATTATGAATGGGACCCATAAGATTATGCACCACATATCCCTGCATAATATATATATATACTTGAAAAAAGTCTGTTTTCTTTTGAAGGTCATGAAAACATGGAAAGCACAGCATAATAGACCCACCTTTTCAATATATATGAAGGCAGTCTGTGTCCACCCCCATGTTTACAGTATTCCAGTAATGTGGTAACTTACTATCACCTAGATTACAAGTTTTGCGCTACAGAGGGTGCGAAACGAACACAACAGAAGTTTCTCCATAGCGCTGCCATTACAAGTTTCATAAAAAAAAACTAAATTAAACTATTAACCCCTAAACCTAACAACCCCCTAACTTTATATTAAAATTACAATATCCCTATCTTAAAATAAATAAAAACTTACCTGTGAAATAAAAAAAAAACTAAGTTTAAACTATAAATTAACCTAACATAACTATTATACTAAACTATTATTTTAAAATTAAAATAACTACCAATTAACAAAAACTAAATTACACATTAAAAAAAAACCTAAAACTACTAAAAAAATGTAAAAAATAAAAAATACTAAATTACAAAAAATACTAAATTACGAAAAATAACAAACAAAATTATCAAAAATAAAAACAATTACACCTAATCTAATAGCCCTATAAAAATAAAAAAGCCCCCCCCCCCCCCAATAAACCCCCCCCCCCTACAATAAACTACCAATAGCCCTTAAAAGAGCCTTTTGTTGGGCATTGCCCTAAAGAAAGCAGCTCTTTTACCTGGAAAAAATACATAGACACCCCAACAGTAAAACCCACCACCCAACCAACCCCCCTAAAATAAAAAAAAACTAACTAACAAAAACCTAAGCTACCAATTGACCTGAAAAGGGCATTCGTATGAGCATTGTCCTTAAAAGGGCATTCAGCTTTTTTACATTGCCCTGAAAAGGGCATTCAGCTCTTTTACCTAATAATCTATCTGATTGTGACTTATAGCTAGGCTGACCATATTGCCACTTTAAGAAGGGACACATATAAAAAATACATATGCCAGGGTTCTTATACAAAACATTTCTTTAAACAGCCCTGAAAACAGCCCGGACATATGTATTTTTCATATGTGTCTCTTTTTAAAGTGGCAATATGGTCACCCTACGTTATAGCCAACACTCTGACATCACAAGAGGCGGAAAGTCCTTGCACCCAGCATACCAACGTATGCTCTGCAGGTCATGTGTATACTTAAGTTATCAAAAAAGCATGATAGCTTTCACAAGAGACATGCATTTGAAATGTGACTCTTTTGTCCCTTTGAGTAGTGTTCTCTGTTGATAAGTGTAATTTTAAATGTCTCTTTAATTGATATTCTTAAACTTCACTTTTTGTTATTTTTTTTTTTCATTAAACAAACCACTGAAGTTGGCAGGATTTTTTTATATATATATATGGCACTTGCAAAAATAAAGAGTTAGTTACAGCATTTAGCCAAATTGTAAAAGGACCAAGTGCAGTGTTAAGGGCACTTGTGTCCCTAACCTGCAGCCTGGGTCCCCAGCCACACATGATAGCTTTTAACCAGGCAAACTTAGATACAAATAAAAAGTAACCCAATGATTTGTAATTTCTCTGTACACATAAAAAGCACGCAGGTGGACTGCACTCTCAAACTTGAGTGGATACATATCACATGCCACTGACAAAACTTGCATCTCTGGTTGCTGACCAGGCACTCACAGATAGCTGGGTTGACATCCAGGGACTAAGATGGTTAACCCCAGACAAGTCTAGGTGCAAAGCCCAATAGGAAAAGTCACATATAAATGCCACATATTCTGTGTGTTGTAATTAGCAGTTTTCAATTTAATAATCACATCAGAGGGTTAGACACTTGATCCAGCATGCACAGGTGAAACACGTTCACAAACTAACCATACGCAAACAAACTTTACTAGAGATATGTTATGCCTCAGCCATGCTTTTTCATATTCAAATCTTTATATCCTCCATTTTAAAGTGATATTATTTATTATTCATATCAATAGAATGTCCAAGGCTCTTTGAAAAAAATTAAATCCCCCTTTAGATGCAAAAAAGAAAAATAATTTTTGAATGTCCCTTCAATATATTCATGTTCAGACCAGATCAGGTTCCAAAACTATGCAAAACCCAGGCGGGCCCATGAAACAGATTTGGAAAGGAATTCACATGGGATATCTTAGATCACTTCAAAATCACCAAATCAAATTTTACTGGGTTCTATATTGTCAGAATTCTTTAATTGGATCTAAATAAACATTAAATCAAATTAAACATTACGATAATTTGAGTTATTTCTTCCACATGAGCTTAAAGCCGTTTTAGAACACAGCTGACACTTTATATTGTTGAAGCTATGAATTCTGTAACCCATAAAATTAATTTCCCGGCCATACTTCATTAAAACTGATGCAGTTGTTTTAGCAGTAGAAATTTTTCCTATCTCCAAAATACAAAAATGTGACTTTTCACGTTATTTTCAGGAATTTGCAGTGATTATGTATCTACACAAAACTGCAACATTTCAACAAAATTTGTTTATACATTCATAAGTTTATAAGCGCTCAAAAATTAGATTTAACGTCAAATACTTGAGCACCACTGTGCAGCTGTAATATATATTTACTCAGCACCATGTATAGACTTATCCCTCCTATTTTATTGTACATACTTGGTTTTTGCAAGCTTATATATAGCCCTTGTGCCATAACATTTTGAGTATATTAACAGTCCGGTCTATTTCAGTCATAAACACAATACTGCACGAAATGTACTTTTTATAATGTTAAGTGTTTATATGAATATGGTGTATATAACATTTTATATATTAGATCAATTCTACTGAGAATAAAATGCTCTTTGTTCAATATATATATATATATATATATATATATATATATATATATATATATACACGTCACGTTGATTGGAGTAGCTGTGTTAGTCCAGAGATTTAGATATCAAAATAACAAGAGTATTGCATTGAGCAATGATACTTTTTTATTTGCTGTCCATTTTCTACAATTGCCAGCACATATTTTGATATATTATATATACAGGTGGCCCTCGGTTTACAACGGTTCAATTTACACCGTTTCAGAATAACAACCTTTTTTTCCAGTCATGTGACTCCTATTAAAAAGCATTGAGAAGCAGTGCATTTATTAAAATAGCCAGTAGGTGGAGCTGTCCGCTTGTGTTGCAGCAAAGCCAAGCAAGCTGAAATTAATCAGTTTAACCAGACCTGACCCATTGAGCAGATTTCAAACGAACAAGATCATCCTGTCTATAAATCAGTCCAGATTGGAATGCATAGAAAGAACTGTTTGCAGAAAAATGCAAGTGAAGTCTGTGCTGTGTGATTTTTTTATTAGGTTTAAAATGCTGTTTAGCAAATGTTTTTGTTCATTTAACTAAGTTTAATGACATATTCTGTGTTGTGTGATTATTTTATTAGGTTTATAATGCTGTTAAGCATTCAAAGTCTTCATTTCAAAGCTTTAAAAATAATGTATTAGGTGTTACTTATGACAATTTTGACAGGGGCCTGGAACCCAACTCCCTCACTTCCCATTGACTTACATTATAAACTGGGTTTCAATTTACAATGGTTTCGATTTACAACCACTCCTTCTGGAACCTAACCCCGGCGTAAACTGAGGGCTACCTGTATATATATATATATATATATATTTATAAATATTCTTGTTACGAGATATGCTTAAAAATGAGAATAAGGCATACTAGTAGATCTCTAAATGGATTACCAGATAGTTGGATGATTCCCCCCTCCCATGTTCTAACCTGTTTTAAGACTATCGTCCCTGCAGTACTGTGTGTTCTAACCGCTGCAAAGGGGTTAATATACAGTAGAACTGTAGCTCTGGAATCAGAGTGTACTGCTGATCCCGAGCAGAACCCGTCGCTAAACCAATCAACAGTGCTAGTTGCACATCTGAGTCATGTGACTAGCGCTGCTGATTGGATCAGCGGCGAGTTCTGCTTAGGTCTAGCAGTGCACAACTGCAGGGGTTAAAACACAGTACTTTAGGGTCGATAGCCATAAAATGACATGCTCTAATGGATTAGCACATGTAATTTTTCGACTATAATGTACCTTTGATGATATTATGGCTTCACAAATGTGTAAATGTGTTTTTCACAAGTACATTCTTCATCTACAATTTTGAGCTGAAGAAGAAAACAGGTGTTTTTTGTATGTGTAAGTCGTGATTTGGCAGAATTGCATTCAAACATCAGACGCACACGATGCAAAGAAGTAGATCATGCTGACAAAAAACAGTACGCCCCAACTCTCTAAAGTCTTGTCACCCTTGATCGACAGGGCAGAGTTTAGTAGAATTAGAAAAATAAATTAATTGTTCAAATATATTTATATGGTGCAGAACTTTTAGAAAACTGTAAATAGAATGTATTGCATACTGTACATGGAGTGCATTTTAGACATTAAAGGGACCTTAAGCACCTCAATATATTAATATAAATTGTTTAATTACATGTAGTAAACAAAATTGCAATATACTTTTACTATTTATTTTGTTCCTTTCCTGTAATTTAATTCTGAATATTGTGCACAGCTACATTCCACACAGTCATTGGTTGCATACTCTAGTAAGACATTTATAACCATTCCTAAGTGGCCCCAGTAGAAAAGGTAACCTAAGTTACAATATGGCTTTATGGACATTTACTTTACCCTTATTTTTTCAATATTTCAACAACAATATAACTTTTAAAAATATATGTACAAATGTTTCAAAGGATAATTTTTGTTCTGAATATATATTTGAAGCATTGATTTATTTAGTGTTTAATGATCCTTTAATATTAGCAATCATAATATATCAGTTATCAACAGGAATTAAAAAAAAAAAGTATTAGTCGTATAGAGTAACAGGATTTCAGAGGCAACAGAAGAGTTAATAAAAACGGTTATATGGAGCAATAGGAGGAGTTCTGGGGAGCGGTTATACACTCTTAAATCCCATGACACAGACATTCCCAGTGCTCTATTTACATAAACACAGGTGCATTGCTGTATACACTGGTTTATAAGACCCTCTCGTCTCCACGCATTTTACACTCTCCAGTTCTCAAGATGTTTGGCTCAGTGCTGTCTAAAATGAGACCGCTTCCGTTGCAGTTAGCCAAGAGAGTGTGAGACAGACAGATGTATGAAGAAGAGAGGGGGAAAAAACAAATGAACACAGATCTACACAGGAAGTGAAAATGTAAGATTAAGATATATAATGCAGGAGACGGGGTGTGCTATAAAACGACCAAAGACGTAGAAGCAAAGCTGATACACTGAATCACACAAACATGGCTCGGGAGAAGGGTCTGAGACTGAAGGGAGAGGCGGTAGTGTTTTGGCTGCGAGAGTGACTGGTTATAATAAGAGACATGGCAGCGGTCTTGCTTTCTACACACTGTGTAAACTTTAAATGATTAAAGGCAAGCGCTCCCTGTCTGTCTCTCCTCACAGACCACTCCAACTTGGCTCTCTCTCTCTTTTCCATCCTCCCCCTTCTCTCACTTTCCACCGTCTGTTTCTCGCTATCATTCTTTGTTCATTCTTTTGTCCGTTTTTATATTCTTCTATGCTTTTATTTCTCATTGTATCATTTTTTTTTCTTTCTAGCTTTTTTTTTTTCTTTTTTTAATAATTTTACCTCCCATCACTATGACCCTTCCCCCTTTCAGTTTTCTCTTACCTCCTCAGTCTTGTTTTCTACCCCTCAATCTCCTATTTCTCCTGATCTCCTCTCTCACACACACAAACACACGCACATTCATTTAATTACATCTCCGTTGCCTTGGGGTTTTGTACAAATTACAGAAACATGCTGCATTATGGGACCTATCTCACTACTCGGACAGGGTCTTACAAGACCTCACAGGAATTGTCACATCTGTAGGTCTAGTGTAGTTCTCTATAACGGTCTCTTTTGCTTGTCAGTTTACAATAGGATATTGAATCAAGATGGTCACTGTGAGATGCTGATAATTTAATACTCTTCATTAGATGCTCTAACTTAAACCTTCAGTAATGAAGGCTTTAAGCAAGTGCATACAAGCCTCTGATATGTAATTCTGTGATTATTTATGTTAGGAATGTTGTATATAAATATAAGAAATCTGTGTGACTAGACACACTGATACTTTGTGTACACACACAGATACACTTACACATATGTATTCCCTAAGGCAAGAAACAGCAGCACTGTATACACAGGATACGCATGAGGTGTCGCTGGATCTACATAGCCATGTATGCGCTCACATAAACAGTCCCTGGAATGTATACACACATTCACAAATAATTATCTTTCCAAGGTCTTTCCCCCTCCTCTTTTTTTATTTTCTGCTTTTTTTTTTTTTTTTCATTTCCATCGTACACTACCACAAGTAGCTTAGCTCATTGCCAAGTCTGAAGAAAGGGAAACAGGCAGCATGGGAGACTATATAGTCATGTAAAGAACCAGGCACATTGAGCTCAGTTGTTTTGGTTTAAGTGTTACTAGGGCTATATGAAGCTAGGAATCTGTTCGGCTGGACAGAGCTTTACCACACCAAACACTTCCATATGAGGCAAGTCTATAGATAACATCTATAGAAATAAAGACTTATGTATAGCATGAATGGACGTCACTATAAATATTCTAAGGCTGGATAGAATTATAAAGATCCATCCACCTTTAGGACTGAAATAAGTGTATATATGTAGCACAAGGGATGTGTGATATATGTCTATTACAGACTTCCCACCACAGATTTCTTATTCTGGTCAGAAAAATACAGAACTGAACCATCAAAAACTCGCTGGCATGGAGAGGTCACACAGAATCTGGTGTTTTTTTTTTTTTTTTTTAAGCATTATATTGTTATGTATGTGTCTCTTCACACCTTTAGAGAATCGGGCCCTGTGTTTGCATAGATATATAGAGAACAAAGTATTTCTACGACCTAATATTTCAAAATATGCCCCAATTGCCCCCAAATTTAAGTTTAATTAATAAAAAAATGTAGCCCTTTTTAAAAAAAAATAAAAACTGCACAAAGCAGTTATAATGGGTTAAATTGAGCGGCTGTGGGGTGTTAGAAAAAAACGGCACTAAAAAATGCCTTTATATTACAGTCCATGGGGACTGTGTGTTCCCTATATATATATATATATATATATATATATATAAATATATATATATATATATATATACTTAAATACATATATAACACATAAATATATATTTATATACATACATATTTAACATTTGCTGCCCATAGCTGCGTGACTTAACCCTTTCGCTTGCAAAAGCGATATTTTGGCTCCACTCGTAATCTGGCCCTATATATTTTTGTCAACAGATTTAAAAAGAAAAAAAAAAATCTGAATGATGTAACTGTTTTTTTCTGATTACTAAAGCGTGCTCTGGATAAATCATTTTTATAGCTTCGGAAATAGGAAATTCATCTATAATCTTGGCTATATTTTAAACCAAAGACACACACAGATGGATACTAATGTGATCAAAATGTAACAAAAAAATTAAATTGAGCACAAATTTCTCGGACATACCTCAGCAGACAGATGCCTGACGGTTGTTTCGCCAGAGCTCTCTCAAAAGCGATGTGTGTGATTTTTTGTAATTTGATTTATGTACATATAATAATTATTGACTTTTTCAGATACCTCAGCAGTCCTATTTTTTTTTTCTATTATTCATTTTTTTAATGTTGTTAATGAGGGTGTGTGCCTAAGGTGTTTTCTTTTTCTTGTCTTTGTATTTATAATTACATATAGACACCCCCATATGTGTAATCTACATTTGTGGAATGAGACAGATTGGGTATTAATTGACTATGATAGAGTCATATATTTGTGTAGTTTAAGAATCCCCCCATTTTCCCCTTTTTTAAATTATATATATAATTTTAAACTAGTCTGATGAGGGGGATACCTGGTTCCTCAGTAGCCACATCCCAGTGTAAAGGAACTTTAAGCTGACAATTAGGATGCTAGTTCCGGAACTTGCAAGTAAGCAAGCATGCATCTGGCATGTGCAGGCACAGTCACTTAAGGAAGTTTACTATAAAGTTTTGCGAGATTTATATATATATATATATATATATATATATATATATATATATATATATATATATATACACACACACATTGTGCTTCACTTTATTGCAGTTCGCAGATATTGTTTTTTTTTTTTACAAACTTAAGATTTGTGGCAACCATGCATCGAGCAAGCCTATTGGTGCCATTTTTCCCAACATATATACACATATAAACCCACAAATACACATGTATACACATACTGTATATACAGAATATATGTATATACACACCACCAGCAAAAGATTATGACTCGATGAAGGCTCAGATGATGGTTATCATTTTTTTAGCAATAAGGTATTTTTTAATTAAGGTATGCACATTGTTTTTTTTAGACATAATGCTATTGCACACTTAATAGACTACAGTGTAGGGTAAATATAACTTTTATATGCACTGGGAAAACAAAAAATGTATGGCTAGATTACAAGTTAACCCTTTTATGGTTGCATGATAAATAACCAGCCATTACAAGAGGCTGGTTACTGCTACCGCAAGCTCAGATCTCTGGTTAATTATTATTATTATCAGGTATTTGTAGAGCGCCAACAGATTCCACAGCGCTATAAACATAGGCGGTATATAAGATAACATTTATAGGGATCAAATGGGTAGAGGGCCCGGCCGAGAGTTGCACTGTTGTAATCGGCTCTTATGAAGGCGATCTACAAACAGCTGGGCTCATAGGCTTACATTCTAAGGGGTTCAAGGGGAAAGCAATGGAGTTAGGAAAGGTTAGTGTAGGTTGTATGCATCCCTGAATAGTAGAGTCTTTAGGGAGCGCTTGAAGCTGTTAAAACTAGGGGAGAGTCTTGTGGAGCGAGGCAGGGAGTTCCACAAGATGGGAGCCAGTCTGGTGAAGTCCTGTAAACGGGAATGTGAGGAAGTAAAAAGAGAGGAGGAGATCGTGAGCAGAGAAAAGGGGAAGGGAGGGAGAGTATCTGAAGACAAGGTCTGAAATGTAGGGGGGAGCAGTGCAGTTGAGGGCTTTGTATGAGGATTTAGTGTTTTATCCTGGAGGCAACAGGAAGCCAGTGAAGGGATTGGCAGAGAGGTGCAGCAGATGAAGTGCGATGTGTAAGGAAGATGAGCCTGGCAGAGGTATTCATTATGGATTGTAAGGGAGCTAGGTGGCAGCTAGGGAGACCAGAGAGGACAGAGTTGCAGTAGTCGAGGAGGGAAAGGATGAGAGAGTGGATTAAAATTAAGCGCAACTAGGGTGCGCGAAACGCGTCAGTCTGCCTATTTTTTGTTCCATTTGTCTGCCTTGGTGTGTACCTGCTATTTGGTACGTTCAAATAAATTAGAATTATTTTGTATGGCCCATTGTGCAGCCGCTTCTTTCCTGGATTAAAATCTTAGTTGTGTCTTGTGTAAGGAAATGTCTAATTTTAGAGATGTTTTTAAGGTGGAAGCGGCAGGCTTTAGCCGAGGACTGAATGTGAGGAGTGAAAGAAAGGTCTGAGTCAAGTGTGACCCCAAGACATCGGGCATGCGGGGTAGGGGTAATGATGGAGTTATCAACAGTTATAGAGAAATGGAGGGGGGATTTTGGAAGAAGGGAGAAAAATAAGGAGAGCTCAGTTTTGGAGAGATTTAGCTTAAAGGGACACTGAACCCAATTTTTCTTTCGTGATTCAGATAGAGCATGAAATTTTAAGCAACTTTCTAATTTACTCCTATTATCAAATTTTCTTCACTCTTGGTATCTTTATTTGAAATGCAAGAAGTTTGGATGCTGGCCCATTTTTGGTGAACAATCTGGGTTTTCCTTGCTGATTGGTGGCTAAATTTATCCACCAATAAAAAAGTGCTGCCCAGTTTATGAACAAAAAAAAAAAAAAGCTTAGATGCCTTCTTTTTCAAAAAAAGATAGCAAAAAAAAAACAACAAAAAAATTGATAATAGGGATAAATTAGAAAGTTGCTTAAAATGGCATGCTCTATCTGAATCACGAAAGAAAACATTTGGGTTCAGTGTCCCTTTAAGGTAGTGAGGGGACATCCAAAACGAGAAATGAGTAAGACAGTTAGTGACACGGGTTAGCAAGGAAGGAGATAGGTCTGGTTCAGAAAGATAGATTTGGGTGTCATCGACATACAAATGATATTGAAACCCATGGGACTTTATTAAGGAACCTAATGATGACGTGTAGATTGAAACGAGATGGGGACTGAGGACAGAGCTTTGCGGTACCCCAACAGAAAGTGGTAATGGGGCAGAGGATGCTCCAGAGAAGGCTACACTAAAGGTACGGATAGATAGATAGGAAGAAAACCATGAGAGAGCTGTGTCGCAAATACCAAAGGATTGGAGGGTTTGGCGTAAAAGAGGGTGGTCAACAGTATCAAAGGCTGCAGACAGATCAAGGAGTATAAGCAGAGAGAAGTGGCCTTTGGATTTTGCTGTAAGTAGGTCGTTGGTAACCTTAAAGGGACACTGAACCCAAATTTTTTCTTTTGTAATTCAGGTAGAACATGCAATTTTAAGCAACTTTCTAATTTACTCCTATTATCAAATGTTATTCATTCTCTTAGGCCTAGATTTAGAGTTGGGCGGTAGCCGTCAAAACCAGCGTTAGAGGCTCCTAACGCTGGTTTTTACCGCCCTCTGGTATTTGGAGTCAGTCAGGAAAGGGTCTAACGCTCACTTTCCAGCCGCAACTTTTCCATACCGCAGATCCATACCGCAGATCCCCCTACGCCATTTGCGTATCCTATCTTTTCAATGGGATCTTTCTAACGCCGGTATTTAGAGTTGTGGCTGAAGTGAGCGTTAGAAATCTAACGACAAAACTCCAGCCGCAGAAAAAAGTCAGTAGTTAAGAGCTTTCTGGGCTAACGCTGGTTTATAAAGCTCTTAACTACTGTGCTCTAAAGTACACTAACACCCATAAACTACCTATGTACCCCTAAACCGAGGTCCCCCCACATCGCCGCCACTCTATTAAAATTTTTTAACCCCTAATCTGCCGCTCCGTACATCGCCGCCAGCTACATTATACCTATTTACCCCCTAATCTGCTGCCCCTAACACCGCCGACCCCTATATTATATTTATTAACCCCTAATCTGCCGCCCCCAACGTCGCTGCCACCTACCTACAATTATTAACCCCTAATCTGCCGACCGGAGCTCACCGCTACTATAATAAAGTTATTGACCCCTAATCCGCCTCACTCCCGCCTCAATAACCCTATAATAAATAGTATTAACCCCTAATCTGCCCTCCCTAACATCGCCAACACCTAACTTCAAGTATTAACCCCTAATCTGCCGACCGGAGCTCACCGCTACTATAATACATTTATTAACCCCTAAAGCTAAGTCTAACCTTAACCCTAACACCCCCCTAAGTTAAATATAATTTAAATCTAACTAAATAAATTAACTCTTATTAAATAAATGATTCCTATTTAAAGCTAAATACTTACCTGTAAAATAAACTCTAATATAGCTACAATATAACGATTAATTATATTGTAGCTATTTTAGGGTTTATATTTATTTTACAGGCAACTTTGTATTTATTTTAACCAGGTACAATAGCTATTAAATAGTTAATAACTATTTAATAGTTACCTAGTTAAAATAATTACAAATTACCTGTAAAATAAATCCTAATCTAAGTTACAATTAAACCTAACACTACACTATCAATAAATAAATTAAATAAACTACCTACAATTATCTACAATTAAACCTAACACTACACTAGCAATAAATTAATTAAATATAATACCTACAAATAAATACAATGAAATAAACTAACTAAAGTACAAAAAATAAAAAAAATATTTACAAACATTAGAAAAATATTACAACAATTTTAAACTAATTACACCTACTCTAAGCCCCCTAATAAAATAACAAAGCCCCCCAAAATAAAAAAAATGCCCTACCCTATTCTAAAATCTTTTGCCTGTAAAAAAAAACATACAATACCCCCCCCCAACATTACAACATTACAACCCACCACCCACATACCCCTAATCTAACCCAAACCCCCCTTAAATAAACCTAACACTAAGCCCCTGAAGATCTCCCTACCTTGTCTTCACCACACCGGGTCCCGATCTGTCCAGAAGAGCCTCCGAAATCTTCATCCAAGCCCAAGCAGGGGCTGAAGAGTGACGTCCATCCTCCGGCTGAAGTCTGGATCCAAGCGGCAAATTAAGAAGTCCATCTTCGGGAAGAAATCTTCATCTTATCCGGGCAGAAGAGGACATCCGGACCGGCAAACATCTTCATCCAAGCCGCATCTTCTATGTTGTTCCATCGGATAACGAGCGGCTGATCTTGAAGACCTCCGGCGCGGATCCATCCTCTTCGTTCGACGTCCAACTGAAGAATGGCGGTTCCTTTAAGGGACGTCATCCAAGATGGCGTCCCTCGAATTCCGATTGGCTGATAGGATTCTATCAGCCAATCGGAATTAAGGTAGGAAAATTCTGATTGGCTGATGGAATCAGCCAATCAGATTCAAGTTCAATCCGATTGGCTGATCCAATCAGCCAATCAGATTGAGCTTGCATTCTATTGGCTGTTCTGATCAGCTTGTCATCCGATGGAACAACATAGAAGATGCGGCTTGGATGAAGATGTTTGCCGGTCCGGATGTCCTCTTCTGCCCGGATAGGATGAAGATTTCTTCCCGACGATGGACTTCTTCATTTGCCGCTTGGATCCAGACTTCAGCCGGAGGATGGACGTCACTCTTCAGCCCCTGCTTGGGCTTGGATGAAGACATCGGAGGCTCTTCTGGACAGATCGGGACCCAGTGTGGTGAAGACAAGGTAGGGAGATCTTCAGGGGCTTAGTGTTAGGTTTATTTAAGGGGGGTTTGGGTTAGATTAGGGGTATGTGGGTGGTGGGTTGTAAATGTTGGGGGGGGGGTATTGTATGGTTTTTTTTACAGGCAAAAGAGCTGAATTCTTTGGGGCATGCCCCGCAAAGGGCCCTTTTCAGGGCTGGTAAGGTAAAAGAGCTTTGAACTTTTTAAATTTAGAATAGGGTAGGGCATTTTTTTATTTTGGGGGTCTTTGTTATTTTATTAGGGGGCTTAGAGTAGGTGTAATTAGTTTAAAATTGTTGTAATATTTTTCTAATGTTTGTAAATATTTTTTATTTTTTGTAACTTAGTTCTTTTTTATTTTTTGTACTTTAGTTAGTTTATTTCATTGTATTTATTTGTAGGTATTTGTATTTAATTTATGTATTGATAGTGTAGTGTTAGGTTAATTGTAGGCAATTGTAGGTATTTTATTTAATTAATTTATTGATAGTGTAGTGTTAGGTTTAATTGTAACTTAGGTTAGGATTTATTTTACAGGTAATTTTGTAATTATTTTAACTAGGTAACTATTAAATAGTTATTAACTATTTAATAGCTATTGTACCTGGTTAAAATAATTACAAAGTTGCCTGTAAAATAAATATTAATCCTAAAATAGCTACAATATAATTATAATTTATATTGTAGCTATATTAGGGTTTATTTTACAGGTAAGTATTTAGCTTTAAATAGGAATAATTTATTTAATAATAGTTAATTTATTTTGTTAGATTTAAATTATATTTAATTTAGGGGGGTGTTAGGGTTAGGGTTAGACTTAGCTTTAGGGGTTAATACATTTATTATAGTAGCGGTGAGATTGGGTCGGCAGATTAGGGGTTAATTATTGTAGGTAGGTGGAGGCGACGTTGTGGGGGGCAGATTAGGGGTTAATAAATATAATATAGGGGTCGGCGGTGTTAGGGGCAGCAGATTAGGGGTACATAGGTATAATGTAGGTTGCGGCGGTATACGGAGCGGCAGATTAGGGGTTAATAATAATATGCAGGTGTCAGCGATAGCGGAGGCGGCAGATTAGGGGTTAATAAGTGTAAGGTTAGGGGTGTTTAGACTCGGGGTGCATGTTAGAGTGTTAGGTGCAGAGTTAGGAAGTGTTTCCCCATAGAAAACAATGTAGCTGCGTTAGGAGCTGAACGCTGCTTTTTTGCAGGTGTTAGGTTTTTTTTCAGCTCAAACAGCCCCATTGTTTCCTATGGGGGAATCGTGCACGAGCACGTTTTTGAAGCTGGCCGCGTCCGTAAGCAACGCTGGTATCTAGAGTTGCAGTGGCGGTAAATATGCTCTACGCTCCCTTTTTGGAGCCTAACGCAGCCATTCTGTGAACTCTAAACACCAGCGGTATTTAAAAGGTGCGGGAGAAAAAAAGCATGCGTTAGCTACGCACCCCTTTGGCCGCAGAACTCTAAATCTAGCCGTTAGTATTTTTATTTGAAAAGCAAGAATGTAAGTTTAGATGCCGGCCCATTTTTGATGAACAATCTGGGTTGTTCTTGCTGATTGGTGGATAAATTCATCCACCAATAAACAAGTGCTGTCTAGGGTTCTTGACTTTTTTCTTTTTCAAATAAAAATAGCAAGAGAACAAAGAAAAATTCATAATAGGAGTAAATTAGGAAGTTGCTTAAAATTGCATGCTCTATCTGAATCACAAAAGAAAACAAATTGGGTTCAGTGTCCCTTTAACAATTGCTGTCTCTGTGGAGTGATGGGGACGAAATCCAGATTGCAGTGGGTCAAGGAGGAAGTTTAGTGTAAGGAAATGGGATAGACGTGCATGTACTAGCTTTTCAAGAAGCTTTGAGGCAAGAGGGAGTAGGGAAATAGGGCGGTAGTTGGATGGGGAGGTTGGATCGAGAGAAGGTTTTTTGAGGTGCATGTTTTAGAGATAAGGGAAATATACCAGTGCTGAGGGAGAGGTTGAAGATGTGTGTGAGTATAGGGGTAAAGGCTGTGACACACTGCAAGCGATGCAGCGCGAGGCGAAGCAGCTGCTTCGCTCCATGTCTCAAAGCTTCTGAAGATCAAATATTTCATCTCTGAGCGCTCAGCTATGCGACCTGACGCAGCAGAATGCTCAGAGATGAAAAGGCAGGACACACTGAGTGCACACAGCCGCATCTACATGCTGAGCGCCGCTCCGCTTGCAGTGTGTCACAGCCTTAAGGGTAGAAGAGAGGGAGGGTAGTAGCTGTGAGGAGATGGGATTGAGGGGACAGGTAGTAAGGTGGGAGGACAGTATAAAGGCAGAAACGTCTTCCTCTGTAACACGGGCAAAAGAGCTCAATTTATGGCTATTTGGGTTTTGGATGATTGTGAGCTTTTGAGGGGGTGGGAGATTGGTAATATGTTGAGAGCTGATTTCATTTTTTAAGGGAGTCAATTTTGTTATTGAAGTCACTGGCAAAATCTTGAGCTGAGAGAGAAGTTGTGTTAGGAGGTAGGGGTGGGCTGAGAAGAGTATTGAACGTGGAGAACAGACGTTTTGGGTTAGAGGAAAGAGTAGAGATGAGAGTAGAGAAGTATTGTTGCTTATAAAGATTAAGGGCAGAATAGTTGGAGTTCAAGATGAACTTGTAGTGAAGAAAGTCAGCTGAACTCCGAGATTTTCTCCAGTGTCGCTCAGCAGTACGGGAACATCTGCGTAGGTACCGTGTCAGAGGAGTATGCCAGGGCTGAGGGTCAGTGTGTGATTTCTGAGCTATGGTATGTGGAGCCAGATTGTCAAGGAATGATGTAAGGGTGGAGTTATAGTGGCAGATTGGTCAGGGCAGAAAAAGGAGGAGATGGAAGAGAGGATAGGTTCGAGAGAGATAGAGAGCTGTTACTGATCTAATGACGTAATGCTTCTGTGAAGTTTGGTGTGAGGGGTAGAGGGAGGGGGATTCGTAGGGAGGAATGTGATCTTGCAAGTGAGGAGATGACGGGTCAGAAAGAGGAAAAGGGGAGTTTGTGAAATTTGAGATAGTGCATCGACAGCTGAAAATCAGATAGAGGGAGTGACCATTAATTTTACAAATGGCCCCCAATCGCCCCCAAATTTAAGAGTAAGCTTCCATTTTTATTTTTTTTTAAAAAGTAGCATCTTTAATTTTTCATAAAATAATTGCATGAAGCAGTTTGTAGGGGATAAAGTGAGCCGGTGTGGGGGCTGAAAAGTGCCTTTACATTGCAGTCTATGGGGACTGTGTGTTCACTCTAAATATATTTCTATATGCTTACACATATAAACACATACAAATATATATGTATCTATTTGTGTGTGTGTGTAAATATATATATATTACATTTTCTGCCATTGCTGCGCGACTTACCCCCTTCACTACACTAGGTTCTCTGCCGTATCTCAGGGCATGAGAACGAGACTCCCATTGGAGTTACAAAACTCCAGTATCAGTAAGGCTAAACAGAGGAATAAAGATTCTATTTTTTTTACAACTGAAATACATTTGATAAAGAGCAATATTTAGGACTAGATTACCAGTGAGGCGCAAACGTTTTTGCACAAGTAATGTCGCATTTTTGCGACCCATTTTAATTACGCTAATTAATTGCTTCAATCCTTACTGCAATCTAAGAGCTGTGGTAAACTGTTTTCCTAAACTAAAAAGTTGCACAAAACACATCAAAATACATTACAAAGTACAGTTACACTCGTAATAACAACATCTAATAAAAATTATTCAAAATAAATATTGCACAAAAAAGTTATAAGAGCTCAAAGATATGAGATCTCGGTTGTTAGGGGGGGGGGCTGCCAAAGGACTATAACATTGAGATACATACAGATACATTGGTAAAGATGTATTTGTATGTGTGTGTGTGTATATATATATATATATATATATATATATATATATATATATATGTATATATATGTGTGTGTGTATTTAACTATGTATTTACTGTACATATATCACATTCCAATGTTCTGCACATAGGGGAATATGTTCTTTGTATTTTTAAATAGATATTCCTATATGTTTATGCAAAACAGAAAGAGAAGCAGTCTGCCAGGAAAGAACAGCAGCTCAATAGCTTGTTCTATAGCCAGGTTGCCACCTGGGAGTAGCTTCTTTTTGCTTAAAGTGAAGGTAAACTTTGATGAATGAAAGCCTGTTTTTTTTAAAATACTATTAAAAACAGGGACACTTTCATTCATCAGAGTTTACAAAGCAGCCGTTTTGATTAAAAACTTACCTCTCTTCTTTGCACAGCCAGAGCAGCTTCCCCCACCCGGAGATCCTCTCTTCACACGTCATCAATGACTAATCCAGCTTCCTTCAATCACGGCTTTCCCCCTAGGGTAGTCATTGCCTGAGGCAATGCAGTGATTGGAGGAAGCTGGATTAGTCATTGATGACGCGTGAAGAGAGGATCTCCGGGTGGGGGAAGCTGCTCTGGCTGTGCAAAGAAGAGAGGTAGGTTTTTAATCAAAACGGCTGCTTTGTAAACTTTGATGAATGAAAGTGCCCCTGTTTTTAATAGTATTTTTTAAAAAACTGGCTTTCATTCATCAAAGTTTACTTTCACTCTAATTGTGCTTTTCACAGATGAAAACTTTCCTGTAGTATATCAGTCTAATTCCACCTAACAAGGTCAGTCCAGCTCCGAAATACCAGGCAATTCTCCTCAGAACAAGGAAAAACGCAACCCCAGACGATTCCTATATACACATATATATATATCTATACCTATATATAATCATGTGTGTATGTGTGTGTATATATATATATATATATATATATATAAAAAAATAACTCATTGTGTAGTTCATTAACAAATCTAGACAGGCCCGAAGGCTTGTTGTCCCACAGAAAACCTCTGAATTACATTGTTTCCAATACAGCAAAGGATTCTGGGTAAGATATACAAATTAAGTACACAATGACACACCTTTTTACTTCAGTCTGCTTTTCAGCAGATTCCCTTTACGCCAAAGTATCGCTGTTCACACAGCTTATAAACTTAGCTAGGGTTAGTGCAGTGATTCATAACCATCCCAGGACAGACTGTTTTGTAGTTGTTGCTACTCATGTTGTTGTTGTATTCTGCCCGGAATCAACTTCACCCTGCAGTGATTCAAACCTTCTCCCAGCTGATGAGTAGCAACAACCGTCACTAGCACTCTCCCAACTTGAGGGAGATCTGGGGGCTCCTACCCGCTCCTACCCCGGTGATCGGTGCTGCATAATGAAAGGCATCGCCGGGGCTTCCGTTTTGCGTGGTGACGTCACACGCAATAAACGTGATGACGTCACCGCGCAACTTTATTTAACATTAACAATGTTAAATATAGGAGCAGGGGGCATGCTGCTTAGAAGCCTGTATCTCAGGCATCTAAGCAGCTACAGACCCCCAAGACCCACCATTGGAAAGGTAATCGCCTAACCTTTCCAACAGTGTAAGTCTTGGGGATCTGAAATAAATAAAAAAAAAGTAAAAAAAAAATATTAAATAAAAAAAACCTTTAAGAAAACCTTAGCACCCAGGTGGGAAAGTGCTTAGCACTCAAAGGGTTAAAAAAAAAAATTACAGATTTATTTTTTTAAATTGAAAAAACCCAAAACATTTAATGCACACAGCAGAAACTGTAATACAATTACACTGCAGATGTTAAAAAAAAGTTGTGAAATTTGTTCTTATAATAATACAGAATTTAAAGCTTACTGTCTACTTATTGTAAAATGGGGTTCCCCACCTCTGCAATGGGCTGAACAGGGACATTCCAAGGACATAGCTGAAAGTTCTTCACCAGGATCAGAGTTGTGCCAATGCTGGCAAATATGTGTAAAATGCTCCTTAATAACCCAATTATAGGACTACTGTGTGGTTTAGAGTAAGTCACTGTGTGTAATGTGTGACTATATATATATATATATATATATATATATATACACACACACAGTATATATATATCTATATATACACACACACAGTATACATATATATATCTATATATACACACACAGTATATATATATATATATATATACACACACACAGTATATATATATCTATATATACACACACAGTATATATATATCTATATATACACACACAGTATATATATATCTATATATATACACACACACAGTATATATATATATCTGTATATACACACACAGTATATATATATCTATATATACACACACACAGTATATATATATCTGTATATACACACACACAGTATATATATATCTATATATACACACACACAGTATATATATATCTATATACACACACACAGTATATATATCTATATATACACACACAGTATATATATATCTATATATATACACACACAGTATATATATATCTATATACACACACACACAGTATATATATATCTATATATACACACACACAGTATATATATATATATCTATATATACACACACACAGTATATATATATCTATATACACACACACAGTATATATATATATATATATATATATATATATCTATATATACACACACACAGTATATATATATCTATATATACACACACACAGTATATATATATATATCTGTATATACACACACACAGTATATATATATATCTATATATACACACACAGTATATATATATCTATATACACACACACAGTATATATATATCTATATATACACACACAGTATATATATATCTATATATACACACACACAGTATATATATATCTATATACACACACACAGTATATATATATCTATATATACACACACACAGTATATATATATCTATATATACACACACAGTATATATATATCTATATATACACACACACAGTATATATATATATCTATATATACACACACACAGTATATATATATCTATATATACACACACACAGTATATATATATATCTATATACACACACACAGTATATATATATCTATATATACACACACACAGTATATATATATCTATATATACACACACACAGTATATATATATCTATATATACACACACACAGTATATATATTTCTCCTGTTAAGTGTGATCAGTCCACGGGTCATCATTACTTCTGGGATATTACTCCTCCCCAACAGGAAGTGCAAGAGGATTCACCCAGCAGAGCTGCCATATAGCTCCTCCCCTCTACGTCACCTCCAGTCATTCTCTTGCACCCAACGACTAGATAGGATGTGTGAGAGGACTGTGGTGATTATACTTAGTTTTATACCTTCAATCAAAAGTTTGTTATTTTATAATAGCACCGGAGTGTGTTATTCCTTCTCTGGTAGAATTTGAAGAAGAATCTACCTGAGTTTTTACTATGATTTTAGCCGGAGTAGTTAAGATCATATTGCTGTTTCTCGGCCATCTGAGGAGAGGTAAACTTCAGATCAGGGGACAGCGGGCAGATTAATCTGCAAAGAGGTATGTAGCAGCTTATTATTTTCTGACAATGGAATTGATGAGAAAATTCTGCCATACCGATATAATGTAAACTCAGCCTTAAATGCAGTAGCAGCAACTGGTATCAGGCTGTCATGTATGTATATTTTACACTTCAGTATTCTGGGGAATGGCACTTCACTGGAATTATACTGTGTGCATAAGACTTTAGCCTAATTTGCAGGGACTAGCAACAGGCTTTTTTAATAACACTTAATTTATGTTAAACGTTTTTTGCTGGCATGTAAAATCGTTTCATTTTCTGAGGTACTGGGTGAATAAAATATTTTGGGCACTATTTTTTTTTTCCACTTGGCAGTTGTTTTATTTAATTTATGACAGTTTACTGATCTCTCTCACTGTTGTGTGTGAGGGGGAGGGGCCTTTTTTGGCGCTTTTGCTACGCATCAAAAAATTCAGTCAGAAGCTCATTGTATTTCCTGCATGATCCGGTTCATCTCTACAGAACTCAGGGGTCTTCAAAACTTGTTTTGAGGGAGGTAATCACTCACAGCAGAGCTGTGAGATTGTAGTTGACTGTGATAAAAAACGTTTATTTCTGTAACTTTTTTTCTGCTATCAGGGCTAGTTATCCTTTGCTAATGGGAACAAGCCTTTGCTAAAATTGTGTTTTTTACAAAGATTTGATGCTATAACCTTTCAGTTTATTAACTTTCAACTGTCATAACTCTTTCTGTGCTTCTTATAGGCACAGTACGTTTTCATATTATAGTAAATTACTTGAAACGTATTTCCAATTTGCTAGTTTATTTGCTAGTGTGTTAAACATGTCTGATTCAGAGGAAGACATCTGTGCTATATGTGCTAATGCCAAAGTGGAGCCCAATAGAAATTTATGTACTAACTGCATTGATGCTACTTTAAATAAAAGTCAATCTGTACAAATTGAACACATTTCACCAAACAACGAGGGGAGAGTTATGCCGACTAACTCGCCTCACGTGTCAGTACCTGCATCTCCCGCTCGGGAGGTGCGTGATATTGTGGCGCCGAGTACATCTGGGCGGCCATTACAAATCACATTACAGGATATGGCTACTGTTATGACTAAAGTTTTGGCTAAATTACCAGAACTAAGAGGTAAGCGTGATCACTCTGGGGTGAGAACAGAGTGCGCTGATAATGTTAGGGCCATGTCAGATACTGCGTCACAACTTGCAGAACATGAGGACGGAGAGCTTCATTCTGCGGCTGACGGTTCTGATCCAAACAGATTGGATTCAGATATTTCAAATTTTAAATTTAAGCTGGAAAACCTCCGTGTATTACTAGGGGAGGTGTTAGCGGCTCTGAATGATTGTAACACAGTTGCAATACCAGAGAAAATGTGTAGGTTGGATAAATATTTTGCGGTACCGTCGAGTACTGACGTTTTTCCTATACCTAAGAGACTTACTGAAATTGTTACTAAGGAGTGGGATAGACCCGGTGTGCCGTTCTCACCCCCTCCGATATTTAGAAAGATGTTTCCAATAGACACCACCACACGGGACTTATGGCAAACGGTCCCTAAGGTGGAGGGAGCAGTTTCTACTTTAGCTAAGCGTACCACTATCCCGGTGGAGGATAGCTGTGCCTTTTCAGATCCAATGGATAAAAAGTTAGAGGGTTACCTTTAGAAAATGTTTGTTCAACAAGGTTTTATATTGCAACCCCTTGCGTGCATTGTGCCTGTCACGGCTGCAGCAGCGTTTTGGTTTGAGTCTCTGGAAGAGACACTTGAATCAGCTCCGTTAGATGAGATTACACACAAGCTTAAAACTCTTAAGTTAGCTAACTCATTTATTTCAGATGCCGTAGTACATTTAACTAAGCTTACGGCTAAGAATTCCGGATTCGCCATTCAGGTGCGCAGAGCACTGTGGCTAAAATCCTGGTCAGCTGACGTTACTTCTAAGTCTAAATTACTTAATATACCTTTCAAAGGGCAGACCTTATTCGGGCCCGGATTGAAAGAGATTATCGCTGACATTACAGGAGGTAAAGGCCATGCCCTGCCTCAAGACAGAGCCAAACCTAAGGCTAGACAGTCTAATTTTCGTTCCTTTCGGAATTTCAAAGCAGGAGCAGCATCAACTTCCTCTGCTCCAAAACAAGAAGGATCTGTTGCTCGCTACAGACAAGGCTGGAGACCTAACCAGTCCTGGAACAAGGGCAAGCAGGCCAGGAAACCTGCTGCTGCCCCTAAAACAGCATGAATCGAGGGCCCCCGATCCGGGAACGGATCTAGTGGGGGGCAGACTTTCTCTCTTCGCCCAGGCTTGGGCAAGAGATGTCCAGGATCCCTGGGCGCTAGAGATCATATCTCAGGGATACCTTCTGGACTTCAAATACTCTCCCCCAAGAGAGAGATTTCATCTGTCAAGGTTGTCAACAAACCAAATAAAGAAAGAGGCGTTTCTACGCTGCGTACAAGAGCTTTTATTAATGGGAGTAATCCATCCAGTTCCACGGTCGGAACAGGGACAAGGGTTTTACTCAAATCTGTTTGTGGTTCCCAAAAAAGAGGGAACTTTCAGGCCAATTCTGGATTTAAAGATCCTAAACAAATTCCTAAGAGTTCCATCGTTCAAAATGGAGACTATTCGAACAATTTTACCCATGATCCAAAAGGGTCAGTACATGACCACAGTGGATTTAAAAGATGCTTACCTTCACATACCGATCCACAAAGATCATTACCGGTATCTAAGGTTTGCCTTTCTAGACAGGCATTACCAGTTTGTAGCTCTTCCATTCGGATTGGCTACGGCTCCAAGAATTTTCACAAAGGTTCTGGGTGCTCTTCTGGCGGTACTAAGACCGCGAGGAATTTCGGTAGCTCCGTACCTAGACGACATTCTGATACAAGCTTCAAGCTTTCAAACTGCCAAGTCTCATACAGAGTTAGTACTGGCATTTCTAAGGTCGCATGGATGGAAGGTGAACGAAAAGAAGAGTTCTCTCTTTCCACTCACAAGAGTTCCCTTCCTGGGGACTCTTATAGATTCTGTAGAAATTAAAATTTACCTGACAGAAGACAGGTTAACAAAACTTCAAAGTGCATGCCGTGTCCTTCATTCCATTCAACACCCGTCAGTGGCTCAATGCATGGAGGTAATCGGCTTAATGGTAGCGGCAATGGACATAGTACCCTTTGCACGCCTACACCTCAGACCGCTGCAATTGTGCATGCTAAGTCAGTGGAATGGGGATTACTCAGACTTGTCCCCTTCTCTGAATCTGGATCAAGAGACCAGAAATTCTCTTCTATGGTGGCTTTCTCGGCCACATCTGTCCAGGGGGATGCCATTCAGCAGGCCAGACTGGACAATTGTAACAACAGACGCCAGCCTACTAGGTTGGGGCGCCGTCTGGAATTCTCTGAAGGCTCAGGGACAATGGAATCAGGAGGAGAGTCTCCTACCAATAAACATTCTGGAATTGAGAGCAGTTCTCAATGCCCTTCTGGTTGCCCCAGTTGACAACTCGGGGGTTCATCAGGTTTCAGTCGGACAACATCACGACTGTAGCTTACATCAACCATCAGGGAGGGACAAGAAGCTCCCTAGCAATGATGGAAGTATCAAAGATAATTCGCTGGGCAGAGTCTCACTCTTGCCACCTGTCAGCAATCCACATCCCGGGAGTGGAGAACTGGGAGGCGGATTTTTTAAGTCGTCAGACTTTTCATCCGGGGGAGTGGGAACTTCATCCGGAGGTCTTTGCCCAAATACTTCGACATTGGGGCAAACCAGAGATAGATCTCATGGCGTCTCGACAGAACGCCAAGCTTCCTCGTTACGGGTCCAGATCCAGGGATCCGGGAGCGGTCCTGATAGATGCCTTGACAGCACCTTGGACCTTCAGGATGGCTTATGTGTTTCCACCCTTCCCGATGCTTCCTCGATTGATTGCCAGAATCAAACAGGAGAGAGCATCAGTGATTCTAATAGCGCCTGCATGGCCACGCAGGACTTGGTATGCAGATCTGGTGGACATGTCATCCTGTCCACCTTGGTCTCTACCTCTGAAACAGGACCTTCTGATACAGGGTCCTTTCAAACATCAAAATCTAACTTCTCTGAAGCTGACTGCTTGGAAATTGAACGCTTGATTTTATCAAAACGTGGTTTTTCTGAGTCAGTTATTGATACCTTAATACAGGCTAGGAAGCCTGTTACCAGAAAGATTTACCATAAAATATGGCGTAAATACCTATATTGGTGCGAATCCAAAGGTTACTCTTGGAGTAAGGTTAGGATTCCTAGGATATTGTCTTTTCTACAAGAAGGTTTAGAAAAGGGTTTATCCGCTAGTTCCTTAAAGGGACAGATCTCAGCTCTGTCCATTCTGTTGCACAAACGTCTGTCAGAAGTTCCAGACGTTCAGGCTTTTTGTCAGGCTTTGGCCAGGATTAAGCCTGTGTTTAAAACTGTTGCTCCGCCATGGAGTTTAAACCTTGTTCTTAACGTTTTACAGGGCGTTCCGTTTGAACCCCTTCATTCCATTGATATAAAGTTGTTATCTTGGAAAGTTCTATTTTTAATGGCTATTTCCTCGGCTCGAAGAGTCTCTGAGTTATCAGCCTTACATTGTGATTCTCCTTATTTGATTTTTCACTCGGATAAGGTAGTTCTGCGTACTAAACCTGGGTTCTTACCTAAGGTAGTCACTAACAGGAATATCAATCAAGAGATTGTTGTTCCATCCTTGTGTCCAAATCCTTCTTCAAGGAAGGAACGACTTCTGCACAATCTGGATGTAGTTCGTGCCCTAAAATTTTATTTACAGGCAACTAAAGATTTTCGACAAACGTCTTCCCTGTTTGTCGTTTACTCTGGTCAGAGGAGAGGTCAAAAAGCTTCTGCTACCTCTCTCTCTTTTTGGCTTCGTAGCATAATACGTTTAGCTTATGAGACTGCTGGACAGCAGCCTCCTGAAAGAATTACAGCTCATTCTACTAGAGCTGTGGCTTCCACTTGGGTCTTTAAGAATGAGGCCTCTGTTGAACAGATTTCCAAGGCTGCAACTTGGTCTTCGCTTCATACTTTTTCCAAATTTTACAAATTTGACACTTTTGCTTCTTCGGAGGCTATTTTTGGGAGAAAGGTTCTTCAGGCAGTGGTTCCTTCTGTATAAAGAGCCTGCCTGTCCCTCCCGTCATCCGTGTACTTTTGCTTTGGTATTGGTATCCCAGAAGTAATGATGACCCGTGGACTGATCACACTTAACAGGAGAAAACATAATTTATGCTTACCTGATAAATTCCTTTCTCCTGTAGTGTGATCAGTCCACGGCCCGCCCTGTTTTTTACGGCAGGTAAATATTTTTTTAAATTATACTCCAGTCACCACTACACCCTTTGGCTTCTCCTTTCTCGTTGGTCCTTGGTCGAATGACTGGAGGTGACGTAGAGGGGAGGAGCTATATGGCAGCTCTGCTGGGTGAATCCTCTTGCACTTCCTGTTGGGGAGGAGTAATATCCCAGAAGTAATGATGACCCGTGGACTGATCACACTACAGGAGAAAGGAATTTATCAGGTAAGCATAAATTATGTTATCTATATATATACACACACACAGTATATATATATCTATATATACACACACACACACACACAGTATATATATATATCTATATATACACACACACAGTATATATATATCTATATATACACACACACACAGTATATATATATCTATATATACACACACACAGTATATATATATCTATATATACACACACACAGTATATATATATCTATATATACACACACACACACACAGTATATATATATATATCTATATATACACACACACAGTATATATATATCTATATATACACACACACACACACAGTATATATATATATATCTATCTATATATACACACACACAGTATATATATATCTATATATACACACACACAGTATATATATATCTATATATACACACACACACACACACAGTATATATATATATATATATATATCTATATATACACACACACAGTATATATATATCTATATACACACACACAGTATATATATATCTATATATACACACACACAGTATATATATATCTATATATACACACACACAGTATATATATATCTATATATACACACACACAGTATATATATATCTATATATACACACACACAGTATATATATATATCTATATATACACACACACACACACACAGTATATATATATATATATATATATATATATATATATATCTATATCTATATATACACACACACAGTATATATATATCTATATATACACACACACAGTATATATATATCTATATATATATACACCCACCCACACACAGTATATATATATATATATATATACATATACACACACACACACTATATATATATATATATATATATACACACACACACACACTCACACACACAGTATATATATATATATATACACACACACACACACACACACACACAGTATATATATATATATATATACACACACACACACACACACACACAGTATATATATATATATATATATATACACACACACACACAGTATATATATATATACACACACACACACACACACACACAGTATATATATATACACACACACAGTATATATATATCTATGTATATATCTCACACATTACACTGTGAGTTACTCTAAACCACAACAATAGTCCTTTGATTGGCTGTAATAACCTGTGCAAAAAATATCATGACTAGAGGGGCTGCCTAAAAGCTTTGGAAAATGTAAATACAGCATTAAAGGGACATTAAACACTTTTCTATGGTAATATAAAATGATAAGTTTCATTTATAAAAACAACTCTGCTATATACTTTCAGTATTTATTTTGTAAGGTTTCCTGTAATTCCACTCTGAAATTGTGAGCTTTTCAATTCCTATTAGAAATGGAAGTGCAGAACACTTTTATATTCCACACAGTCATAGGGGCCCATTTATCAAGCTCTGGATGGAGCTTGAGGGCCCGTGTCTTTGGCGAGCCTTCAGACTCGCCAGAAACACCAGTCTAAAGACCGCTGCTCCATAACCTGTCCGCCTGCTCTGAGCAGGCGGACAGACATCGCCGCAATTCAACCCGATTGAGAATGATCGGGTTGATTGATACCCCCCTGCTGGCGGCGTTGCACCAGCGGCTCACAAGAGCTGCTGGTGCAATGCTGAATAAGGAGAGCGTATTGCTCTCCGCATTCAGCGAGGTCTGTCGGACCTGATCCGCACTGTCGGATCAGGTTCTACAGACCTTTGTTAAATAGGCCCCATTGGCTGTACTCTCTAGTGACCTATTTATAACTGTCCCTAATTGGCCACAGCAGAGAAGGTAACTTAAGTTATAATATGGCAGCTTCCATTGTTTTATAGACACTAAGGGCTCGATGATTAAAAACTCTCTGGTCTGGCGAGATTATTAAAGAATGCTTGCCAGTCCTTCTATTTCCCTGGTGGAATGATCTAAAGCCACTTTTTACCCTGAAAACACTAAGGGGCGTATACAGCATTTTCATATGAAATTTGCACAACAAAATTCGTATTTTAAACATTATACAAAACAAATATTTGAACCATTCACACAAAAATAAGTAGGGGAAAATTGTATTGTTAAGGTGCATCAAAAATCGTAATAAAATTCTTCACCAAAATCACCAAAAATCGTATGTTAACAAAAAAGTAAAATTTGTATGTAATTTACACAGGAATTAATCAAATTAAATATGCACAGCGTAAATCGTAATTTGTAGTACAATGGATGTGCAAAACACACACAGAAATCTGAACGTATAAATACAAAATGCAAAGCGTAATTTTAATTTTTTCGTAAAATGGGCTGAACATGGGCATTCCATGGGCGTATATGAAAATGTCTCTCTAATCCCAGCTTAATTCTATGAAGATTTTCGCACTGCAGATCTTAGTTTTTTCTCGCCAACTAAAAGGTGGCAAGCTTTTCTCAAAACATTACGTACACTTATAACCCCAATAGAAAAACAAATGCATACTAAAATATAGGTGAATGTAAGATGCTCTATGCAGAAAGCAGCATAATGTGGGTTATATTGGCTGTAGGATTTTAAAGTGCTCCCCCTGCTAACTTCGCACTAAGGAGTGAAGTGTCCCTATCCAGCAATCTCCATTACTTTTAATAGGAGCCATCTCGCCACTTGCAGAGACTGCACTTTTTTTTACGATCATTGCACGAGGGCAACCCGGCGAGAAAAAGTAGGTTTGAGCTGGGAAAGATGATATCATCGAGCCCTAAAACTTTACACTTATTTTGTCACTATTTAAACAACTAATACAACTTTAAAAAATACATCTACATGTTCTCAGACTAATCTATTCTTTGAATGCATCATTCTATCTAGCATTTATTTAGTGTTTAATGTCCTGTTAAAATTTCCAAAAACAGCATTGTGCAATCAAAATATTTCACTGAAATGCATTATGGACTAGATTACAAGTGGAGCGCAATAGAAAGCACAGGGTGCATTATCTTTTGTGCAACATCACACAAAGAATAAAGCACAATCTGGTATTACAAATGGATGGTTAAATATTTTAAACAAAGCATTTTAATGTGGCCAAAACGTTTTTAGGATGCTCATTATACTCTTATTACAAGTAGGGATTTAAGTGACGCGCTCAAGCACAGTCCAAAATACAGCTGTAATGTAATGGTGTTTACGACCATAAGTAAATTATGAATAGTATAGCACAGAACTACATAAATAACTCAATTACTTTCAGGCTATTGTCTTAGTGCACCATCGGTATAGTGCTCAACATGAATTTTACTGTGCGCGGCCCCAGTAGTCTATTATGTGAGGGATTTAGTGCGCCCACGATATTCAGTTTACAGATGTTAGTGTGCCCTAGACCAGGACTCTTAACAGGACCCTTAACAGGCCAGATATTCATTATATCTTAACTAGAGCACAGGTGAAATAATCATCTGATCAGTAACCATGGTTACTCACTTGCTCTCGCCCTTCAGATGATTATTTCACCTGTGCTCTAGTTAAGATATAATGAATATCTGGCCTGTTAAGGGTGCTGAGGACTGGAGTTGAGACTAAGGCAATAAAAAAATATCTTTGGATTCGTAATATGAGCACAAAAAGAGAGGTTTTACTGATTTTTGCATTCCGCTTGTAATCTAGGCCGAAATGTTTTGCTGATCATTTTGTAGGTTGATGTCCCTTTAAGGGATTTACCTCTTTGTTTCTATTGCAGTTCATAAACACAAGGCATAACTGCTCAATATTACAAGGTGTTAGGTTGTCCTTTAAAGTGTTCACACATGCTGTTTATTCGTTTCAGCTAACTAAACACAAACCCTTAATAAAGCGAGCACACTGATAACCTGCTGTGCTCAGATATTGCAGGCGCCAGCTAATAAAGTATACAGAACATAACGCTTTTATTATGTACTTGTTATAAAGAGAGCATCACAGTTCTCATTTAATCGCTACTTTTCTTTTCATCAGCTGAATTACCTTGGGCCTCCCTTCAACGACCCAGATTTTAATCCTCCACGTGCAGGGGGGCCTGACACAATTCCCAGTGCGTCTGTGGACTTTCACCTGTGGAGGAACCTGAATGATGGTTTACGTCTGGCGGAGAATCACCGGGCATACAGCCTGCTCCTCTGCTACCTGCGTTCCATTGATGGGGAGGTGGCTCGAACTGAATTACGAAGGAGTCTTGGCCGCTTCTGTTCTAACCTGCAAGGTCTGGTGGTTAGTATTGCAGGAGTCATGTCCTCCTTGGGTTACCAACCCCCACAGGAGATGGTCACAACCTCCTCTCCTCCAGCACTGGGTTTCGGGAGGGGTAATGACTTCTTACGCAAAATGGAAGACTTCTGGTTACTGAAAGAACTGCAGATCTGGCTCTGGAGGTCAGCCAAGGACTTTAACCGACTCAAAAGAAGGGTACCAGCTGTTGTAGCCTTCAGGGTGGAGTCTCGTGGTTTCTGAGGTAGTGGTGGAGATGCAACTATTGTTTTTCTAAGCTGTTGACAACAGTGATAACCATGAAAAAAAGGCCAGTAGGAGTAATGTGTAACCACTGGTACATTGCATGGTCATTAAATATGGAGTCAAGTCATGCAGAAGAAGATAATGGGGGTGTTCTGGGGGTTGCATCAGGAACATGGGAGACTAAGTGATATAAAGCAGGAGGCAGTACTGATGCTAATGGCAGAAAGGGATTTAACAGCTGAATGTGTGTTGCTGCCTTAGTCAGAAGGGTTATGAGCAGCAGTCAATTGCATAACTAAAATGTATCTCTGCTGAAGGCAATTTTATGATAAAGCAGGGATTCCTTTTTCTGTATTCTGTAAAAAAAAAAAATCCACATGGGAAAAATAGATTGCCTTTACTATTCCATTGCCACTACAGAAGTAGACCTTGTTACCCACTAGTGTGTGTGTGTTGTAAGATTTTTTTTAATAATCCTATAAATACAAATGGCCCCCAAATAACAAACATAATTTTAAAGTGCTCTGCAGTTATTTGCAAATTATTTTCAATCTGCCTTAAAACTTCAAAATAACCATCCACAATAGGATAGCTGCTAATAATACTATTTATAATAATCTGAGACAAAATTTAATTGTCTTCCTTGTGTTTGCCCTTAGTAAAATGGCACACCTCATCACCAAGTATTGGCCAGTACTCTTGCTAATTAGCTGTTTTAATTTGTGATCTGATAAGCCGTTTTAAAAGTTTTGACATAGCAAAATAACAATTAATACAACACAGCCCTTATTCCAGCCCACTTTAAAAAAGCAATTGTAAATGTCAATTAACTCTTTATTATTGTTTTAATCAACACCCAAAAACCTCTTAAAAATCTATTTACCTATTATCAGACCATGCCATTCAGATTAAGGAGTAGATTTAACAAATGTCGGGCGGACATGATTCAAAGAGCGGATCATGTCTGCCAACATCGCTAAATGCCGACAGCATACGCTGTCAGCATTTAACATAGCGCAAGCATTTCTGGTGAAATCCTTGTGCTATCCCCCTGCCCATTCGCGACCAATCGGCCGCTAGCAGGGGCTGTCAATCATCTCGATCGGGATAATTGCTGTCCACCACCTCAGAGGTGGCAGAAGAGTTAAGGAGCAGTGGTCTTACGACCGCTGCTTCTTAACTTAAGTTTCAGGCGGACCTGAAACTTCTGGGGTGAACTGCTTGTTAAATCTACCCCTAAGCATCCAAGTCCAGCTGAAAAAGACTTTTACAAATCGTCAATAAAGGTCGCCCTGAAAAAATTAACATTTAATGGATGCTTTTAGAATTAATTCTTAATCATAAGATGACACTTCTTGTTTAATTATTACACTTAGGTTTTTATAAAAGTGTTTTTTTAAGTATTTTATTACAGTGTTTTGGGGTAAAACATCACATACAGCATGCAACAAAATATGCTGAACATGAGAGAGTGAAATTTGGTCTTATACAAAGTCTATCAATAAATCAACTAATACAATGTTTTGCATGAAATTTGGTGACCAGAGGAAATTGTTTTTTTTTAGATCACTTACCCAGTTTGTGGAGCTGGAAGTTGTAAATGAAGATGTTGTAATTATCAGTGTCTTCTATCATAGGTGCTAACAGCATTAATATGTTGCATAGCAGAGAGATTATGGGGCATATGCCTCTGTTTCCGCGCAAGCCTTCAGGCTCGTTGGAAACAGAAGTTATGAATGCTCCATAACTTGTCCGCCTACTCTGAGGCGGCCGACAGAAATCAACCCGATCGAATACGATCAGGTTGATTGACACTCCCTGCTAGCGGCCAATTGGCCGCAAATCTGCAGGGGGCGGCATTGCACTAGCAGTTCACAAGAACTGCAGGTGCAATAATAAATGCTGACAGTCTATGCTGTCTGCATTTATCGATGTGCAGCGGACATGATCCGCTATATCGTATTATGTCCGCTCGCACCATAGTAAATAGGCCCCTATAAGTTTAGTGGCAAGATTTGAATGTATACCTTTGAGAAGTTACTTTTTTCAAAAAGCTGTAAACTTGCAGGCAATTAAAGGGATCTGAAATGTTCTTTTGTGATTCAGATAGATCATGCAATGTTAAACAAAATTGGCTTCATTCTCTTGGTATCCTTTGTTGAAGAGCATACCTGAGTATTCTCAGGCGCATCAATGCACTGCTGGGAGTTATCTGCTGATTGATGGTTGCACATGTATGCCTTTTCTCATTGGCTCACTAGATGCGTTTAGCTAGCTCCCAGTAGTGCACTGCAGCTCCTACAAACAAAGGATAACAATAAAATTAAGTAAATTGGAAAGTTGTTTAAAATTATTTTCTCTCTCTTAATCATGAAACAAACAAAATTGGGTTTCAAGTCCCTTTAAGTGAATTATATCCCATTGTAATGTTAGCCAGCGAACACTACCATTACATAATATTGTAAATAGGCCACATTTTAAGAAGGTCATGCAAATGGGTAAAGAGAATAAAATACCAAGGTTCCTTGATAAATTAAAGGAAGAACATTTTAAAACAAATAGATACAAAAAAACACTAAAGATATCAGATGATTCAGTAAACATTAAAGGGACTGAAGTCAAAATTAAACTTAAATGGATTGGATAGATCATGCTTCTATTATCATTTTGATTGGTTTAATTAAGCTCAGGAGTGTGCAAGTGTCTTCAGCCATCTTGCTGCAGTGTTTGCAGCAATGTTCATAACAATGTTATACATAGTTACATAGAAGCATATATTTTGATGGCAGATAAGAACCATAGGCCCAACAAGTCTGCCTAAAAATACTTATACTTAGGTACTTATCTAGTTTGTAGGGTAGCCTTATGCTCATCCCAGACATTCTTGAAGTCCGCTGCTGCTGTGAATGCTAAAGGGATAATCTAGTCAAAATTAAAATTTCATGATTCAGAAAGAGCATGCAATTTTAAGCAACTTTCTAATTTACTCCTTTTATCAATTTGTCTTTGTTATCTTGGTATCTTTATTTGAATGTAAGCTTAGGAGCCGGACCATTTTTGGTTCAGCACCTGGGTAGCACTTGCTAATTGGTGGCTACTTTTAGATACCAATCAGAAAGCGCTACCCAGGTGTTGAAGCAAAAATGGGCTGGCTTCTACGCTTACATTCATGCTTTTTCAAATAAAGATACCAAGAAAAAGTGATAATGGGAGTAAATTAGAAAGTTGCTTAAAATTGCCTGCTCTATTTGAATCATGAAAGTTTAATTTTGATTAGACTATTCCTTAAAGACACGTGCACGCTCCTATCATCTTACCTTGCTTTATTTTTCAGCAAAGGATACCAAGAGAACAAAGCAACTTTGATAATCACAGTAAATTGGAAAATTATTTAAAGTTGCACGCTCTATATGTATCATTAATTTAAAATTTTGACTTTACTGTCCATGATTACATCAGCATCTACATTTATTTTTTTCATATCTCTGTATGTGTATTTTTGATACTATGGGGCTGATTTATCATCGGTCTGTCGGACATGATCCGCTCAGCTGATCATGTCCGACAGACCAATTGCTTGTGCAATGATAAGTGCTGTCTGCATTCATCAATATGAATGCAGACAGCACTTATTGCACAAGCAATTCTTGTGAACTGCTTGTGCAATGCCGCCCCCTGCAGATTTGCGGCCAATCGGCCGCTAGCAGGAGGTGTCCATCAGCCCGATCATATAAGATCGGGCGGATTGATGTCCACAGCCTCAGAGGCGGCGGACCAGTTAAGTAGCAGCTTCATGACTGAAGACTCGTGTGGAAACAGGGCCATTCGGAGCTTGGTAATTCTGCACCATTGTATGTATAACAATTGCCACTTTTGTATTTGTTTGTACATATGTCCCTGTGGGTACATTTTCTATGTGAAAATATATTCAATGTGTTATTTGCCTATGTATGTTTTATATTTGTCCTTGTCTGTATGGCGCTGACCTATCTGCTCATTAGTAATTACATATTTATTTATTGTCGTTCGAAATGTTATTTATTTTTTTTCTTTCTATTTATTTTTGAGTTCCAAGGAGTACTTGTATTTACTTGGATATATATGACGATGTATATATGATTGTTAAAATATACCTAGAGATATAGATATATCTCTAGGTGTATATATGTAAAGGTACAAATAAATGTCTACACTGCCATACTGATTAGACTGTGTATGTATGTCTATAGGAATTGATAAGAAAAAATCAAGGCATAAGCTAAATGTCTGATTTCTGTGTACATATAATGTAAATCATAGGTACAGACAAGTCTTTTACATAGTGTGTGTCTCTCATGTATGGATAATTCTCATTGAATACTATGCATTCTATTTTAATAAAGATTGTCAGGGTGTAAAAAAACAAAAAACAAACACTTTTCATACAGTTACTGATATTTTCTGAGTGTATAAACCATGTACCCAAGAGACTGTACAAGAGGTATGGATGCAGGCACACTATGTGCCTCAGTCTAATTGCTTAATAAATGGCTTTTATATGTATTAATGAATCTTTGGTTTATCCATATATGCACACATTTCAAATCTAATACCATACATTACATTATGTAAAGCTTTGCAAAAGCTAATTTCCTTGTTATATTGTTACTATTATTGATATTTTTTTTCATTTTTTGCCTCCTTTTAAAAAGTGTTTTTTCCATTGCCCACAGAGAAGCTGTAATTCATCTTGCAGACTTCAAAACACAGAGGCCCAAATATTCAGAGCATCGGTCTGTCAATATTTTCTAAAAAAAAAAAAGGGGGGGCGGACACACAAAGGTCCGGCAAGTGGCTATGTGTATAGGATATAATGGGGAGTGCTACGTCAGTTAAACATCGCTATCATCTCCAGTTGTCCGCACTTTCTGTAGCCGGGGGATGTCATATTTGAAGTGTTCCTACACAGTGCAGATGCACTGTCTGGACTGTGTAGGAACACTTCAAATATGGCACTGATCACTGAAACCAAACACCGTTTCTGTGTAGGAACACTTCAAATAATGCCTGTGACCTAACTGTAACTACACCTACACTGTGTGCCTCACACTGTAAAGTCTCGCTACTGAAAAGGTAGTGAGACAAACATGGCTAATACCTGCATAACCTGCACTTCAGGGATTGTAATTTATTGCATTGCTGGTGATGTATCTCAATCAAAGTGCATGTTACTCCCAGAGAACACCTACACCTATGTCTTTATCTAGCTATGCTCCCCCTGGAACACCCAGCTTATGCCCTAATACTGCCTACACCTACATCATGTCTTAGCTATACTCCCCTGAAACGCCCAGCTAACTCCCACAGACCACCTATGTCATGTCTTCATTATAATCCCCCTGGAACGCCCGGCTAACGTCCACAGAATGCCTGCACCGACGTAATATCTGCAATCTACCTGACTAATAAAGTATATTAAAAAAATACTCCCTATAATAAACAAGAGGAGCTATGTCGCTACATTTATATCCTATAATAAAATGATATGCATTGTCATGTATAATGCATATTATTTTAAGTATTTAATCTAATTTAAAATGTAGTTATTTTTTATTCATTTTATTATTTTAAACATAAATATCTAATTTAAATTAGATATTTATGCTTAAAATAATATATATTTCTCCTGTTAAGTGTGGTCAGTCCACGGGTCATCATTACTTCTGGGATATTAACTCCTCCCCAACAGGAAGTGCAAGAGGATCACCCAGCAGAGCTGCTATATAGCTCCTCCCCTCTACGTCACACCCAGTCATTCTCTTGCACCCAACTAATAGATAGGATGTGTGAGAGGACTGTGGTGATTATACTTAGTTTTATACCTTCAATCAAAAGTTTGTTATTTTATAACAGCACCGGAGTGTGTTGTTCCTTCTCTGGTAGAATTTGAAGAAGAATCTACCTGAGTTTTTTGTATGATTTTAGCCGGCGTAGTTAAGATCATATTTGCTGTTCTCGGCCATCTGAGGAGTGAGGTAAACTTCAGATCAGGGGACAGCGGGCAGGTTAATCTGCAAAGAGGTATGTAGCAGCATATTATTTTCTGACAATGGAATTGACTGAGAGAATTCTGCCATACCGATATAATGTAAGCTCAGCCTCAAATGCAGTAGTAGCAACTGGTATCAGGCTGTCATGTATGTATATTTACACTTCAGTATTCTGGGGAATGGCACTTCACTGGGATAATACTGTATGCATAAGACTTTAGCCTAATTTGCAGTGACTAGCAACAGGCTTTCTAATGACATTTCATTTATTTGATGTTAAACGTTTTTGCTGGCATGTTAAATCGTTTAATTATCTGAGGTACTGGGTGAAAAATTGTTTTGGGCACTGTTTTTTTCCACTTGGCAGTCGTTTTATTTAATTTAAGACAGTTTACTGATCTCCCTCACTGTTGTGGGTGAGGGGGAGGGGCCTATTTTGGCGCTTTTGCTACGCATCAGAAAATTCAGTCAGAAGTCTCTTGTCTTCCCTGCATGATCCGGTTCGTCTCTACAGAGCTCAGGGGTCTTCAAAAGTAATTTGAGGGAGGTAATCACTCACAGCAGAGCTGTGAGATTGTGACTGACTGTGATATAAAAAACGTTTATTTTCTGTACATTTTTTCTGCTATTCAGGGTTAGTTATCCATTGCTAATGGGGGCAATCCTTTGCTAAAATTGTGTTTTTACCAGAAAGAATTTGATGTTATAGTTTCTCAAGTTTATTATTTCTCAACTGTTATAACTTTTTCTCTGTGCTTCTTAAAGACACAGTACGTTTTCATTTTATTTGTAAATTGCTTTGAAAAGTATTTCCAAGTTGCTAGTTTAATTGCTAGTGTGTTAAACATGTCTGACTCAGAGGAATATCTCTGTGCTATATGTGCTAAAGCCAAAGTGGAGCCCAATAGAAATTTATGTACTAATTGCATTGATGCTACTTTAAATAAAAGTCAATCTGTACAAATTGAACATCATTCACCAAACAACGAGGGGAGAGTTATGCCGTCTAACTCGCCTCACGTGTCAGTACCTGCATCTCCCGCTCGGGAGGTGCGTGATATTGTAGCGCCGAGTACATCAGGGCGGCCATTACAAATCACATTACAGGATATGGCTAATGTTATGACTGAAGTTTTGGCTAAATTACCAGAACTTAGAGGTAAGCGTGATCACTCTGGGGTGAGAACAGAGGGCGCTGTTGATAATAGGGCCATGTCTGATACTGCGTCACAGTATGCTGAACATGAGGACGGAGAGCTTCAATCTGCAGGTGACGGTTCTGATCCCAATAGAATGGATTCAGACATTTCTAATTTTAAGTTTAAACTCGAAAACCTCCGTGTACTGTTAGGGGAGGTATTAGCAGCTCTGAACGATTGTAACACCGTTGCAATCCCAGAGAAATTATGTAGGCTGGATAGATACTATGCGGTACCGGCGAGTACTGACGTATTTCCTATACCTAAGAGGCTTACAGAGATAATTCTAAGGAGTGGGATAGGCCCGGTGTACCCTTTTCCCCCCCTCCTGTGTTTAGAAAAATGTTTCCAATAGACGCCACCACACGGGACTTATGGCAGACGGTCCCTAAGGTGGAGGGAGCGGTTTCTACTCTGGCTAAGCGTACCACTATCCCGGTGGAGGATAGTGCCTTTTCAGATCCAATGGATAAAAAATTAGAGGGTTACCTTAAGAAAATCTTTGTTCAACAAGGTTTTATAATGCAACCCCTTGAATGTATTGCGTCTGTCTCGGCCGCGGCCGCTTTTTGGTCCGAGTCCCTGGAAGAGACTCTTGACTCAATAACTATAGATGAGATTTCAAACAAGCTTAAAACACTTAAGCTAGCTAATTCATTTGTTTCAGATGCCGTAGTACATTTAACAAAACTTACGGCTAAGAATTCCGGATTCGCCATTCAGGCACGCAGAGCACTGTGGCTAAAATCCTGGTCAGCTGACGTTACTTCTAAATCTAAATTACTTAACATACCTTTCAAAGGGCAGACCTTATTCGGGCCCGGTTTGAAGGAAATTATCGCTGACATTACAGGAGGTAAAGGCCATGCTCTGCCTCAAGACAGAGCCAAACCTAAGGCTAGACAGTCTAATTTTCGTTCCTTTCGTAATTTCAAGGCAGGAGCAGCATCAACTTCCTCTGCTCCAAAACAAGAAGGAGCTGTTGCTCGCTACAGACAAGGCTGGAGACCTAACCAGTCCTGGAACAAGGGCAAGCAGGCCAGAAAACCTGCTGCTGCCCCTAAGACAGCATGAATCGAGGGCCCCCGATCCGGAAACGGATCTAGTGGGGGGCAGACTTTCTCTCTTCGCCCAGGCTTGGGCAAGAGATGTCCAGGATCCCTGGGCGTTAGAGATCATATCTCAGGGATATCTTCTGGACTTCAAATCCTCTCCCCCAAAAGGGAGATTTCATCTGTCAAGGTTGTCAACAAACCAAATAAAGAAAGAGGCGTTTCTACGCTGTGTACAAGATCTTTTACTAATGGGAGTGATCCATCCGGTTCCGCGGTCGGAACATGGACAGGGGTTTTACTCGAATCTGTTTGTGGTTCCCAAAAAAGAGGGAACCTTCAGGCCAATCTTGGATTTAAAGATCCTAAACAAATTCCTAAGAGTTCCATCGTTCAAAATGGAAACTATTCGGACAATCCTACCCATGATCCAAAAGGGTCAGTACATGACCACAGTGGATTTAAAGGATGCTTACCTTCACATACCGATTCACAAAGATCATTACCAGTTACCTAGACAGGCATTACCAGTTTGTAGCTCTTCCATTCGGATTGGCTACGGCTCCAAGAATCTTCACAAAGGTTCTGGGTGCTCTTCTGGCGGTACTAAGACCGCGAGGAATTTCGGTAGCTCCGTACCTAGACGACATTCTGATACAAGCTTCAAGCTTTCAAACTGCAAAGTCTCATACAGAGTTAGTACTGGCATTTCTAAGGTCGCATGGATGGAAGGTGAACGAAAAGAAGAGTTCTCTCTTTCCACTCACAAGAGTTCCCTTCTTGGGGACTCTTATAGATTCTGTAGAAATGAAGATTTACCTGACAGAAGACAGGTTAACAAAGCTTCAAAATGCATGCCGTGTCCTTCATTCCATTCAACACCCGTCAGTAGCTCAATGCATGGAGGTGATCGGCTTAATGGTAGCGGCAATGGACATAGTACCCTTTGCACGCTTACATCTCAGACCGCTGCAATTGTGCATGCTAAGTCAGTGGAATGGGGATTACTCAGATTTGTCCCCTACTCTGAATCTGGATCAAGAGACCAGAAATTCTCTTCTGTGGTGGCTTCTTGGCCACATCTGTCCAGGGGGATGCCATTCAGCAGGCCGGATTGGACAATTGTAACAACAGACGCCAGCCTACTAGGTTGGGGCGCTGTCTGGAATTCTCTGAAGGCTCAGGGATCATGGACTCGGGAGGAGAGTCTCCTGCCTATAAACATTCTGGAATTGAGAGCAGTTCTCAATGCTCTTCTGGCTTGGCCCCAGTTAACAACTCGGGGGTTCATCAGGTTTCAGTCGGACAACATCACGACTGTAGCCTACATCAACCATCAAGGAGGGACAAGAAGCTCCCTAGCGATGATGGAAGTATCAAAGATAATTCGCTGGGCAGAGTTTCACTCTTGCCACCTCTCAGCAATCCACATCCCGGGAGTGGAGAACTGGGAGGCGGATTTCCTAAGTCGTCAGACTTTTCATCCGGGGGAGTGGGAACTTCATCCGGAGGTCTTTGCCCAAATACTTCGACTTTGGGGCAAACCAGAGATAGATCTCATGGCGTCTCGACAGAACGCCAAGCTTCCTTGTTACGGGTCCAGATCCAGGGATCCGGGAGCGGTCCTGATAGATGCTTTGACAGCACCTTGGACCTTCGGGATGGCTTATGTGTTTCCACCCTTCCCGATGCTTCCTCGATTGATTGCCAGAATCAAACAGGAGAGAGCTTCGGTGATTCTAATAGCGCCTGCGTGGCCACGCAGGACCTGGTATGCAGATCTAGTGGACATGTCATCCTGTCCTCCTTGGTCTCTGCTTCTGAGACAGGACCTTCTAATTCAGGGTCCCTTCAAACATCAAAACCTAATTTCTCTGAAGCTGACTGCATGGAAATTGAACGCTTGATTTTATCAAAGCGTGGATTTTCTGAATCAGTAATTGATACCTTAATACAGGCTAGGAAGCCTGTTACCAGAAAAATTTACCATAAAATATGGCGTAAATACTTATATTGGTGCGAATCCAAAAGTTACTCATGGAGTAAGGTTAGGATTCCTAGGATATTGTCTTTTCTACAAGAAGGTTTAGAAAAGGGTTTATCCGCTAGTTCCTTAAAGGGACAGATTTCAGCTCTGTCCATTCTTTTACTCAAACGTCTGTCAGAGGTTCCGGACGTTCAAGCTTTTTGTCAGGCTTTGGCTAGGATCAAGCCTGTGTTTAAAACTGTTGCTCCACCATGGAGTTTGAACTTAGTTCTTAATGTTTTACAGGGTGTTCCGTTTGAACCCCTTCATTCCATTGATATCAAGCTGTTATCTTGGAAAGTTCTGTTTTCAATGGCTATTTCCTCGGCTCGAAGAGTCTCTGAGTTATCTGCCTTACATTGTGATTCTCCTTATCTGATTTTTCATTCAGACAAGGTAGTTCTGCGTACTAAACCTGGGTTCTTACCTAAGGTGGTCACTAACAGGAATATCAATCAAGAGATTGTTGTTCCATCTTTGTGTCCTAATCCTTCTTCGAAGAAGGAACGTCTTCTACACAATCTAGATGTAGTCCGTGCCCTGAAATTTTATCTTCAGGCAACTAAGGATTTTCGACAAACGTCTTCCCTGTTTGTCGTTTATTCTGGACAGAGGAGAGGTCAAAAAGCATCTGCTACCTCTCTCTCTTTTTGGCTTCGTAGCATAATACGTTTAGCCTATGAGACTGCTGGACAGCAGCCTCCTGAAAGAATTACAGCTCATTCTACGAGAGCTGTGGCTTCCACGTGGGCCTTTAAGAATGAGGCCTCTGTTGAACAGATTTGCAAGGCTGCAACTTGGTCTTCTCTTCATACTTTTTACAAATTTGACACTTTTGCTTCTTCGGAGGCTGTTTTTGGGAGAAAGGTTCTTCAGGCAGTGGTTCCTTCCGTATAAAGAGCCTGCCTGTCCCTCCCGTCATCCGTGTACTTTAGCTTTGGTATTGGTATCCCAGAAGTAATGATGACCCGTGGACTGACCACACTTAACAGGAGTAAACAAAATTTATGCTTACCTGATAAATTCCTTTCTCCTGTAGTGTGGTCAGTCCACGGCCCGCCCTGTTTTTATGGCAGGTCTAAATTTTTAAATTATACTCCAGTCACCACTGCACCCTTTGGCTTCTCCTTTCTCGTTGGTTCTCGGTCGAATGACTGGGTGTGACGTAGAGGGGAGGAGCTATATAGCAGCTCTGCTGGGTGATCCTCTTGCACTTCCTGTTGGGGAGGAGTTAATATCCCAGAAGTAATGATGACCCGTGGACTGACCACACTACAGGAGAAAGGAATTTATCAGGTAAGCATAAATTTTGTTATCTTTAAAATTTAAAACAGCAATCAATTGACCTTACAATCAAATCTTTATACATAAATTGACCCTGTGTAATTCTCTGCCAAAGGGCCTAATCAAAAACTTGCCGCCATGGAAAGCTCCATATGGCATTCACACACAAAAAAATTACTTTTAAAGTGGGTGGCAGGAGAGAAGGGTCTTTGAATTTTAATACTTTATTAAAAAGTAAGTTATAGCGCTTCTTCATTACAACTGATTAATTAAACCCCATCCATTGAAGATCACAGAAAAAGCCTTATGTAAACCACTAAAGTCCTTAGCAGAAACAAGGTCCATGAGACACTGGTGTATGATTAGAGTAGCACAGAATAATTATAAGGTACAGCAGGCACAGTTGATCTGAAGAAGGCTGTCAATGGTGTGGTACACACAGGTTTCTCAGCAGGCAAAGGATACCCAGTGGGCACTGTTGGTGAGACGGTTACAGGATACCAGATAGGTACAGCTGGATTGAAGAAGGTATGGTATGGTAGACACAGGTTTCTCAGCAGGCACAGGATACCCAGCGGGTACTGTTAGTGAGACTGTCACGAGATACTAGATACATACAGCTGGTTTGGAGAAAGCTGTCACTGGTATGGTTCACACAGGTTTCTCAGCAGGCAAAGGCTAACCACCGAGTACTGTTGGTGAGACGGTTACAGGATACCAAGATGGGTACAGCTGGATTGAAGAAGGCTGTTACTGGTATGGTAGACAAAGGTTTCTCAGCAGGCACAGGATAACCAGCGGGTACTGTTGGTAAGACTGTCACGAGATACCAGATACGTACAGCTGGTTTAGAGAAAGCTTTCACTGGTATGGTAGGCACAGAATACCCAGCAGGTACTGTTTGGGAGACAGTTACGAGGTACCAGATAAGTACAGCAGACACAGCTTCAGGAACAGGGTGAGCATACACCAGTATCAGGATATTCTGCTTGACTTTCAGAATCCAGGAGAGTATATGTGGGAGCAAGGTAAGAATACTTAGTCTCAGGAGCAAGGTGAGCATACACAGGTATCCAGGTGAGTATGCTTGGTCTCAGGAGCAAGGTGAGTATACTCCGGTATTGTCAGGGTGCCAGGAATCAGACTGAGACGAGAAGTGCAAAAATAATCACACCTTTATTAATAGCAAAAAATAATAAAAAGTCCACAAGTCAAATAACAAGCCAGGAATCAAAACCAGAGCTGGTAGTCAGACAACGCAAAGGCAAAGCATACTGAACAGAGGCCCTTTAAATAATAAGTAATGACATCACAATTCTGAGACTGCATCCTGTCTCACATGAATGATGCACACCAGTCTGGCCCTAAAAGGAAGTGCAGGAATTTAGCAGCATCCCCCACAATGCACCATAGTCAGGAAGAGAGGTGAGTAAATGGCAAACACAACAGGGAAAAAACCCTGACAGTACCCTCCCCTCAACGACCCCTCCCCCGCGGGAGGACAAAAGGCTTATTGGGGAAACGGGCATGGAAGGCACGGAGGAGGGAGGGAGCATGAACATCAGGGGCGCGATCCGATAAACGGCATAGTTTGCGGCGCAAGCGAGGGAACCCGCGTCGCCCGCAGTTTCAGCTCGCAACTCGAGCTATCCAATATGCAGCGCCGTCAGTTGCTAAAGTGGCGCAAGTCTGACAAAGTAGCGATGTCCAGAAATCTGCGTAAGTACAGATTTTTGGAGTCGCCAGTGACTTGCGCCACGTTAGAAACTGCCGGCGCCTACAAAACCTGACTAAAGTCTAAATCACCCGCACTGTCTAACACGCCTCCTAAACATAGCCCGACACGTCTAACCCTCTATCCGCTATCCCCCCTCACTAGCCTAACAATAAAAAAAGTTATTAACCCCTAAACCGCCACTCCCGTAGCCCGCCGCAACCTAATAAAGTTATTAACCCCTAAACCGCCGCTCACGTACCCCGCCGCCAGCTATATTAAATCTATAACCCCCTAAAGTGAGCCCCTAACACCGCCGCCATCTATTTTAAAATTATTAACCCCTAATTTAATCTACCTACCCCGCCGCCAGCTATGTTATCTATATTAACCCTAAGTATGTTATAGTTAATATAGTTATTACATTATATATATTAACTATATTAACCCTAAATATATTAGGGTTAATATAGTTACTATAGTATTTATATTAACTATATTAACTCTATCTAACCCTAATACCCCTAACTAAATCCTTATTAAATTAATCTAATTCATATTATAAACTAAAATATTCCTATTTAAATCTAAATACTTACCTATAAAATAAACCCTAAGATGGCTACAATATAATTAATAATTACATTGTAGCTATGTTAGGGTTTATATTTATTTTACAGGTAAATTGTTAATTATTTTAACTAGGTATAATAGCTATTAAATAGTTATTAACTATTTAATATCTACCTAGTTAAAATAATTACCCAATTACCTGTAAAATAAATCCTAACCTAAGTTACAAATACACCTACACTATCCATAAATTAAATAAACTACAAATATCTATCTAAAAATACAATTAAATAAACTAAACTAAATTACAAAAACAAACAAACACTAAATTACAAAAAATAAAAAAAAGATTATTAAAAAAAGTTCAAAGCTCTTTACCTTACCAGCCCTAAAAAAGGGCCTTTTGTGGGGCATGCCCCAAAGAATTCAGCTCTTTTGCATTTCAATAAATATACAATACCCCCCCAACATTACAACCCACCACCCACATACCCCTATTCTAAACCCACCCAAACCCCCCTTAAAAAAGCCTAACACTACCCCCCTGAAGATCTCCCTACCTTGTCTTCACCACACCGGGCCGAACTCCTCATCCGATCCGGGCGATGTCTTCCTCCAAGCGGCAAAGAAGAATTCTTCATCCCGGCAATGTCTTCCTCCAAGCGGCAGCAACGTCTTCTTCCTTCCGGCAGCATCTTCCATCAAGCGGCATCTTCAATCTTCTTTCTTCGCTCCGCCGCTGCAGAGCATCCATCCCGGCCGACGACTGAAAGACGAATGAGGTATCTTTAAATGACGTCATCCAAGATGGCGTCCGCCGAATTCCGATTGGCTGATAGGATTCTATCAGCCAATCGGAATTAAGGTAGAAAAATCTGATTGGCTGATTGAATCAGCCAATCAGATTTAAGTTCAATCCGATTGGCTGATTGTTTTTTTTTGTAATTTAGTTTAGTTTATTTAATTGTATTTTTAGATAGATATTTGTAGTTTATTTAATTTATTGATAGTGTAGGTGTATTTGTAACTTAGGTTAGGATTTATTTTACAGGTAATTGGGTAATTATTTTAACTAGGTAGATATTAAATAGTTAATAACTATTTAATAGCTATTATACCTAGTTAAAATAATTAACAATTTACCTGTAAAATAAATATAAACCCTAACATAGCTACAATGTAATTATTAATTATATTGTAGCTATCTTAGGGTTTATTTTATAGGTAAGTATTTAGATTTAAATAGGAATATTTTAGTTTATAATATGAATTAGATTAATTTAATAAGAATTTAGTTAGGGGTGTTAGGGTTAGATAGAGTTAATATAGTTAATATAAATACTATAGTAACTATATTAACTATATTAACCCTAATATAATTAGGGTTAATATAGTTAATATATATAATGTAATAACTATATTAACTATAATATACTTAGGGTTAATATAGATAACATAGCTGGCGGCGGGGTAGGTAGATTAAATTAGGGGTTAATAATTTTAATATAGATGGCGGCGGTGTAAGGGGCTTATATTAGGGGTTAATACTATTAATATAGGTGGCGGCGGTATAGGGGAATTAGATTAGGGGTTAATAATTTTTATATAGGTGGCGGCAGTGTAAGGGGTCAGATTAGTGGATAGATAAGGTAGATGGCAGCGGTGTAAGGTGTTCACATTAGGGGATAGATAAGGTAGGTGGCGGCGGTTTTAGGGGCTCACAGTAGGGGGTTAGTTTATGTAGATGGCGGCGGGGTCCTGGAGCGGCGGTTTAGGGGTTAATAACTTTATTAGGGATTGCGGCGGGGGATCGCGGTTGACAGGTAGATAGACATTGCGCATGCGTTAGGTGTTAGGTTTTATTTAGCAGATCGCGGGTGACAGCTAGGTAGACATTGCGCATGCGTTAGGTGTTAGGTTTATTTTCTAGCTAGTTTAGGGAGTTACGCGGCTCCAATAGTCAGCGTAAGGCTTCTTACGGCTGCTTTTTGTGGCGAGATGAAAATGGAGTAAGATTTCTCCATTTTCGCCACGTAAGTCCTTACGCTGCATATTGGATACCAAACTGCGCTGGTTTGGTATACCTGCCTATAGCCCAAAAAACTACGGGCGACGGCAGAAATATACGCGCGTAACTTTTAGGTTACGCCGTATATAGGATACCAAACCAGCGCAAATATTGGCGTCGCCGGCTTTTGCGGGCGACGATTTTTATCGGATCGACCCCCTGAGGAGGGAACCCAAGAACGCTCCTCCGGACCGTAGCCTCTCCAGTGAACCAAATACTGTACACGGCCCCTGGACATACGAGAGTCAATAATGCTGCTGACCTCATACTCCTCATGGTTGTCAACAAAGATAGGACGGGGATGAGGCAACACAGTGGTAAACCGATTACAAACCAATGGTTTCAAGAGGGAGACATGAAAAACATTGGAGATGCGCATAGCAGGAGGAAGGTCAAGAGCGTAGGCCACAGGATTAACCCGTCGGAGTATTCGAAAAGGACCAACATAACGGGGAGCCAATTTATTGGAAGGCACACGAAGGTTCAAGTTGCGGGAGGACAGCCAAACTCTCTCACCAACCTGGTAGGAAGGTGCGGCCAGACACCTACGATCAGCCTGGAACTTTTGGCGCTGCATAGAACGATGAAGGCAATCTTGAATCTGCACCCACGTGGAACGGAGTTGCCGGAGATGCTCCTCCAAAGCCGGAATACCCTGAGACAGGAATGAATCGGGCAACAAGGATGGTTGAAACCCATAATTCGCCATGAACGGGGATATCTTGGAGGAAGCATTAATAGCACTATTACGAGCAAACTCTGTCCAAGGTAACAGTTCAGACCAATTATTGTGGTTATCTAAGACATAGCAACGGAGGAACTGTTCCAGAGCTTGATTAGACCGTTCCGCAGCCCCATTGGATTGAGGGTTATATGCCGAGGAGAAGGAAAGCTGAATCCCCATTTGAGCACAAAAGGAACGCCAAAATCTGGAGACAAACTGGCTACCCCGGTCCGACACTATCTCCTTGGGTAAACCATGTAAACGGAAGACCTCCCGGGCAAAAATTGAAGCAAGCTCCTGAGCGGTAGGCAGCTTCATCAAGGGAATGCAATGTGACATTTTAGAAAAACGGTCAACCACCATAAGGATAACAGTATTGCCATTGGAAACAGGGAGCTCGACAATGAAGTCCATGGAAAGATGTGTCCAAGGACGCTCACCATTAGCAATAGGTTGAAGAAGACCCACAGGAAGACGTCGCGGAGTCTTATTCTGTTCACAAACTGAGCAGGAGGCAACATACGCAGCAACATCAGAATGAAGACCTGGCCACCAGAATTGTCGAGTGACAGACCAAATCATTTGGTTCTTGCCTGGGTGACCTGCGGCTTTAGGATAGTGGTAAGTGTGCAAAAGTTTAGTTCGAAGATTCTCAGGAACAAAACACTTACCACTAGGTTTCTCAGGAGGTGCATTGGTTTGTGCAGCCAGAATCTCCTCCCCCAAGGGAGAAGTCAAATTAGTATGTATGGTAGCCAAAATATGGTCAGGAGGTATAACAGGAGTAGGTACAGACTCCTCCGTGGACAGAGGCAAAAATTGTCGAGAGAGGGCATCAGCCCTAACATTCTTACTACCAGGCAGGTAGGAGACCACATAATTAAACCGAGACAAAAATAGCGCCCATCTGGCCTGTCGGGGCGACAAACGTTTTGCTTCAGATAGATAAGTTAAATTCTTGTGGTCAGTAAGAATGAGCACTGGCACACTAGTACCCTCGAGAAGAGGCCTCCATTCCTTAAGTGCCAAAATTATCATAATTGCACTCCGCTGGAGACAATTTATTAGAGAAGAAACCACACGGATGCAAGGAAACGTCAGGCGTAGGACGTTGAGACAAGAGGGCACCTACTCCAGTCTCAGACGCATCAGCCTCAAGAACGAAAGGCAGGACAGGGTTAGGATGAGCCAGAACTGGAGTGGCAGCAAAGGCAGTCTTAAGACTATCAAAGGCCTTAGTGGCAGTAGGTGACCAATGGAGTGGATCATTCTCTTTACGGGTCATGTCTGTGATAGGTTTGACCAAGGAAGAAAAGTTTTTAATAAACTTTTAATAGTAATTTGCGAACCCCCCAAAAATTGAATAGAGCGATGACCAACTGGGCGAGGCCACTGCAGAACTGCAGATAACTTGTCAGGATCCATGGAGAACCCTGCAACGGAGATAACATAACGGAAGGTTACTTGAGTCTGATGGAACTCGCATTTCTCGAGTTTACAAAACAGGCCGTTCTCACGTAGTCTCTGAAGAACCGTGTAACATCAGAACGATGAGCCTCAAGTGTGGGTGAGTGTATGAGGATGTTGTCTAAGTACACCACAACACACTGTTGCAACATATCTCGTAGGACATCATTAATAAATTCCAGAAAAACAGCAGGAGCATTACATAGGCCAAAGGGCATTACAAGATACTCATAATGCCCGCTCCTGGTGTTAAATGCTGTTTTCTATTCGTGGCCCTCCTTAATCCTAACGAGATTGTACGCTCCTCTCAAATCAAGTTTAGTAAAGACCGTAGCTCCCTTGAGGCGGTCAAAAAGTTCCGTAATAAGCGGAATAGGGTAAGCATTCTTAATGGTAAGACGATTAAGACCCCTATAATCGATACATGGTCTTAACTCGCCACCCTTTTTCTTCACAAAGAAGAAGCCAGCCCCTGCAGGAGAGCAGGATTTGCGGATGATCCCCCACGACAGAGCATCGGCAACATACTCCTCCATAGCACAATACTCTGCAACAGACAGAGGGTACACCCGACCCCGAGGAGGAATGGCTCCGGGTTGCAGGTCTATGGCACAATCGTAAGACCGGTGAGGAGGCAACGTACCGGCACGCACCTTGTCAAACACGTCTAGGAACTCTCGGTACTCCTCTGGCAATTGAGAAACCGAAGAAGTGCACAAGACTTTAACTGGTTTCCGAAGACAAGTGAAAATACATTGCGGGGACCACAACAAAATTTCGGACCTGCGCCAGTCGAGACTGGGATTGTGCTTTTGTAGCCAGGGATAACCCAGAACAACCGGAAAATGTGGAGAGTTTATCACCTGGAACTGGAGGGTTTCAAAATGGAGAGCACCAACAGCCATGGACAATGGAGCAGTTTCGTGAGTAACAATTGTTGGCTGAAGGGGCCAGCCATCAATGGCCTCAATAGCAAGCGGAACGGACCGAGGCAAAACAGGAATGGAGTGCTTTGATACAAAAGCACTGTCAATGAAATAGCCCGCAGCACCGGAGTCAACAAGAGCCTGGGTGACTATGGAGGAGTCCACCCAGGAAAGGACAACCGTGACCAAAGGTTTCTCCTTAAGCGGTTCCGGGGACGAGAATAAACCACCCAAGGTCTGCCTCCGACAGGACCTTAGGTGTGATCGTCTCTTGGCCGTGTAGGACAAGACTTCAAAAGGTGACCCTGTAACCCACAATAGAGGCAGAGCCCCTTCCTCCTTCTAAAGGCCCTCTCTGCCGCGGAGAGATGCGTGAATCCCAGCTGCATCAGCTCAGCAGTACCTGGTGACTCGGGACCTGGAGGCATGGGAGGAGAGGGAGGCATGGGTGGGAACGAACACGTAGGAGACAACGGAACAGGAGGCTTCCGCAAGCGTTCCTTGAAAGAGTGCCTCTCTCTGAGTCTGATGTCAATTAGGATAAAAAAAGACACCAATGCCTCGAGATCCTCTGGTAAATCTCTGGCAGCAACTTCGTCTTTAATCGCATCAGAGAGCCCATGAAAGAAGGCGGCAACAAGGGCTTCATTGTTCCAACCTACCTCTGCGACATGCGTACGGAACTCAATAGCATACTGAGCAACAGATCTTGTACCTTGCTGAATGGACATGAGTTGTTTAGCAGCAGAGGAGGAGCGAGCCGAAACATCAAATACCCTTCGAAAGGAGGCCACAAATTCAGGGTAATTTGAAATGACAGGTTTATTAGTCTCCCACAAGGGATTAGCCCAGGCAAGAGCTGTGTCAGAGAGTAACGAGATGAGAAATCCCACCTTAGCTCTGTCAGAGGGAAACGCCTGAGGTAACATATCAAAGTAAATGCCCACCTGGTTCAAAAACCCTCTGCACTGAATAGGATCGCCTCCATATCGCTGAGGTAGAGGTGCAGAACCGGACATGCTCCTTGTAGACATAGGTGCAGCAGCGGAAACAGGAGCAGCCATAACTTGCGGGACACTTTGGTCCAAATGTGCAGTGCGAGTCAGCAGGGTTTGCAGGGCTAGTGCAAATTGATCCAAGCAGTGATCCTGTACATTCATCCTGGAAATGATGGCAGGTAAAGGTGGATTATTAGCACCATCAGGATTCATGGCCTTTGCGTAATGTCAGGGTGCCAGGAATCAGACTGAGATGAGAAGTGCAAAAATAATCACACCTTTATTAATAGCAAAAAATAATAAAAAGTCCACAAGTCAAATAACAAGCCAGGAATCAAACCAGAGCTGGTAGTCAGACGAGCCGAGTCAGGAGCCAAAGCGAATAGTCAGACGAGCCGGAATCAGGAACAAGGAAAACAGCAGAGTCAGGAACAAGCCAGGGATCAGGAACCAGGAAGGACGTCAGGCAGCCAGGTAATACACAGGAACTCTCACAAACAGGTCTGAGACAACGCAAAGGCAAAGCATACTGAACAGAGGCCCTTTAAATAATAAGTGATGACATCACAATTCTGAGACTGCATCCTGTCTCACATGAATGATGCACACCAGTCTGGTCATAAAAGGAAGTGCAGGAATTGAGCAGCATCCCCCACAATGCACCATAGTCAGGAAGAGAGGTGAGTAAAATGGCTGCCAGCAGCACATGGCAAACACAACAGGGAAAAAACCCTGACAGGTATCAAGGTAAGTTTGCTTGGTCTCAGGAGCAAGTTGAGTATACACAGGAGCCAGGTATGTATGCTTTGTATAGAGCAATACCTCAGCTCAGAGTGAAGGACTTGTTGAGCTTTTATAGGAACTATCACACCTGAATCTTCCAGGTGGGAGTTCCTATAATTAGAGGATGGCCCTTTAAATTTAAGCAGCGCACGGCCATGAACGCCTAGAGATCTTCAGCTGATTCAGACAGATCTCGGCAAAGGAGCGTGGCACCCTTGCGTTTGTCGAGATCGTGTCCTCCAACCCGGTGCAGGTAAGAGTCCTGACAGTGGGGATCTTTCAAAAGCATAAATCTGGGTCCAAAAAGAGGAGCCGCCTACTTCAGCAACCAGTCACCGAACACCTAAGGAACCTTCATTGGCTCCCCATCAACAAGAGAATAACCTTCAAGCTCCTTACCCACGCGTTCAAGGCCCTACACAACATCGGACCCGAATACATAAACCACTGCGTAAATTTCTACACCCCCGCCAGAAAACTACGATCGGCCGACCAAGCATTCGCAGTCATCCCCCGCATCAGCAAATCCACAGTAGGCGGAAGATCCTTCTCCCACATAGCAGCAAAGACATGGAACACCCTTCTGCTGCACCTCAGACAATCCACCTTCCTTACAAAGTTCAGAAAGGACCTCAAAACCTGGCTCTTCGACTGAACGCCCATCCCCTCCCCCCTCCTCCTATCTGCTTTTCCTTAGCGCCTTGAGACCCTCACGGGTGATTAGTTTGCGCTCTATAAGTACCCAATAGATAGATAGATAGATAGATAGATAGATAGATAGATAGATAGATAGAACTAAGCTGCCAAATAGCCCTTTTCTAGAGCTTACAATTACAGAACATAAGTTCTACTGTCACATGATTTTTGCATCAAAAGTCCTCTACTGAGCATGAGCAATAAACTGACTAGCTAGAGCATGTGTCTCCTAGCAACCACATGAAAGGAACAGCTATTCTTCGGGGGGGGGGGGGGGGTTACAATTTTTTTTTGTGGGGCTTTTTACTGCTTACTGTAGCAAATTATATGTGGTCAATGCGTTGCCTTCCTGTAGAGACCACAGCCCACTTGTGGGGCTGTGACAGGAAGAAATGGACCCTGCATAAATGAAGTTAAAAAGAAATGAAATGTAAAATTATTTTAAAATTATAAATTATACATATTTAAGTATATCTCATTGCTTAGTGTTTTTTGATTACAATGAAACAGACTGTTATATATTCCTTTAAACCTTGTTCAAGCAGACCCGTGAAGTATCTTCTTTTGTAGTAAAGTATTGTCATTTCAAAGCTAATGAGGTTGCTTTGTTTTTATTTTATTTTTTGTCCTCTTGAACTTTTTAAAAGTTTTTTTTTTGTGCATATATTGGAGTGGGCTGTTTTATAGAGGGTGTGTTTTTTTCCAATTTGCATTCTTGAGGGTCAAAATCTTTATGCAGTGGGAAGTTTGCGAGACAGATGTATCTCCACTGATTATGATCTTTACAGTTTTTCACAATGGGCCAATACATATTGTTTGGCAATTTTGCAATTTCAAGTCTAGATGATGTGAGTAAGTTTTTATTTTAGCAAGATGCTAGTTTCACAGGCAAGTTTTATTGAATCAAGGTCAATGACTTCCTTTTCTATTGCGCTCCAATAAATTAGAACTGTTATCTGAATTAGTTAAGATGCTTAAAGGGACACTGAACCCAAATTTTTTCTTTTGTGATTCAGATAGAGCATGAAATTTTAAGCAACTTTCTAATATACTCCTATTATCAAATTTTCTTCATTCTCTTGGAATCTTTATTTGAAATGCAAGAATGTAAGTTTAGATGCTGGCCCAACACATTCGAAGAGCTGCCATCCAAATTGGTTAAGATGCCTGAATTGAATCACGGAAGCCATGGTTTTCATGCACTCAGGTTGAGTAAACGGGTTGAGTTAAATTTTATATATATATATGAAGCAATTTTTCTTTCTTTTTTTTAATATAATTTTTTTGTGGGGCTTTTCACTGCCTATATGAAGCAAATTTGCGTGCTGGCAAAAAGGGGTTTAGCACAGCTCTTTGAACGCGTCTGAAGTAGGTTGCTAATTACAGGTTGAAAGTAAACGTGTTCGCTCAATGGCAGTTGAATTACAGTGGGACAGGATAGCGCGACTTTAGAGCTCTTGTTAACTGTTACACTTGACTAAAAAGTTGCACAAAACACATCAAAATTATATCTAAACGTACAGTTACAATCATAATATCACTATCTAATAAAAATTATTAAAAAATTGCATAAAAATGTTATAAGAAATCAAAGATATGAAGACTGCGAAGGGCTTTAACATAGAGATACATACATGTCTAAATATGTATATATATATATGTATATATGTGTGTACATATTATGTATTTATATGTGTATACAGTATATGTATTTACAGACATTTATACATATATAAACATATTAATATATATGTATACATATGCAAAACAGAATGAGAAGCAGTCTGCCAGGAACGAACAGCAGCATCAATAGCTTGTTCTATGGCCCGGTTGCCACCTGGAAGTAGCTTCTTTCTGCCCAATTGTGCTTTTCACAGAGGAAAACTTTCCTGTAGTATATCAGTCTGATCCCGCCAATATGGTCAGTCCAGCCCCGAAATACCAGGCAATTCTCCTCTGAACAAGGAACATGACAACCCCAGACGATCATTTCGGCCTCCTTTGGGCCCCGTCAGTGAGGTGCAGCCATCTCCCTCTAAGCACATTGGGCAAGGAGTCCACGTCTGGTTTCCCCCATCACCCTTAGGGAGACTATCCCCAGGGTCATATTTACATATGCAAAACAGAATGAGAAGCAGTCTGCCAGGAACGAACAGCAGCATCAATAGCTTGTTCTATGGCCCGGTTGCCATCTGGAAGTAGCTTCTTTCTGCCCAATTGTGCTTTTCACAGAGGAAAACTTTCCTGTAGTATATCAGTCTGATCCCGCCAATATGGTCAGTCCAGCCCCGAAATACCAGGCAATTCTCCTCTGAACAAGGAACATGACAACCCCAGACGATCGTTTCGGCCTCCTTTGGGCCTCGTCAGTGAGGTGCAGCCATCTCCCTCTAAGCACATTGGGCAAGGAGTCCACGTCTGGTTTCCCCCATCACCCTTAGGGAGACTATCCCCAGGGTCATATTTACATATGCAAAACAGAATGAGAAGCAGTCTGCCAGGAACGAACAGCAGCATCAATAGCTTGTTCTATGGCCCGGTTGCCACCTGGAAGTAGCTTATTTCTGCCCAATTGTGCTTTTCACAGAGGAAAACTTTCCTGTAGTATATCAGTCTGATCCCGCCAATATGGTCAGTCCAGCCCCGAAATACCAGTCAATTCTCCTCTGAACAAGGAACATGACAACCCCAGACGATCGTTTCGGCCTCCTTTGGGCCCCGTCAGTGAGGTGCAGCCATCTCCCTCTAAGCACATTGGGCAAGGAGTCCACGTCTGGTTTCCCCCATCACCCTTAGGGAGACTATCCCCAGGGTCATATTTACATATGCAAAACAGAATGAGAAGCAGTCTGCCAGGAACGAACAGCAGCATCAATAGCTTGTTCTATGGCCCGGTTGCCATCTGGAAGTAGCTTCTTTCTGCCCAATTGTGCTTTTCACAGAGGAAAACTTTCCTGTAGTATATCAGTCTGATCCCGCCAATATGGTCAGTCCAGCCCCGAAATACCAGGCAATTCTCCTCTGAACAAGGAACATGACAACCCCAGACGATCGTTTCGGCCTCCTTTGGGCCTCGTCAGTGAGGTGCAGCCATCTCCCTCTAAGCACATTGGGCAAGGAGTCCACGTCTGGTTTCCCCCATCACCCTTAGGGAGACTATCCCCAGGGTCATATTTACATATGCAAAACAGAATGAGAAGCAGTCTGCCAGGAACGAACAGCAGCATCAATAGCTTGTTCTATGGCCCGGTTGCCACCTGGAAGTAGCTTCTTTCTGCCCAATTGTGCTTTTCACAGAGGAAAACTTTCCTGTAGTATATCAGTCTGATCCTGCCAATATGGTCAGTCCAGCCCCGAAATACCAGGCAATTCTCCTCTGAACAAGGAACATGACAACCCCAGACGATCGTTTCGGCCTCCTTTGGGCCTCGTCAGTGAGGTGCAGCCATCTCCCTCTAAGCACATTGGGCAAGGAGTCCACGTCTGGTTTCCCCCATCACCCTTAGGGAGACTATCCCCAGGGTCATATTTACATATGCAAAACAAAATGAGAAGCAGTCTGCCAGGAACGAACAGCAGCATCAATAGCTTGTTCTATGGCCCGGTTGCCACCTGGAAGTAGCTTCTTTCTGCCCAATTGTGCTTTTCACAGAGGAAAACTTTCCTGTAGTATATCAGTCTGATCCCGCCAATATGATCAGTCCAGCCTCGAAATACCAGGCAATTCTCCTCTGAACAAGGAACATGACAACCCCAGACGATCGTTTCGGCCTCCTTTGGGCCTCGTCAGTGAGGTGCAGCCATCTCCCTCTAAGCATATTGGGCAAGGAGTCCACGTCTGGTTTCCCCCATCACCCTTAGGGAGACTATCCTCAGGGTCATATTTACATATGCAAAATAGAATGAGAAGCAGTCTGCCAGGAACGAACAGCAGCATCAATAGCTTGTTCTATGGCCCGGTTGCCACCTGGAAGTAGCTTCTTTCTGGCTGCACCTCACTGACGAGGCCCATAGGAGGCCGAAACGATCGTCTGGGGTTGTCATGTTCCTTGTTCAGAGGAGAATTGCCTGGTATTTCGGGGCTGGACTGACCTTACTTGGAGGGATCAGACTGATATACTTCAGGAAAGTTTTCTTCTGTGAAAAGCACACTGGTCTAAAAGAGGCTGCTTCCGGGTGGTAAATCGCCATAGAACAAGCCACTGAGCTGTTGTTCGTTCCTGGTAGAGCGATTCTCTCTTCGTATGCAATATATGTATATATACAGGAAAAGGCAAGGTGTCCGTACACGGACACTGGTGTCCGTGACTAACCCTTGCAGTGTCCGCCACAACCTTAGTGTATCTTTTCTTTCTGATTAAATAATAGGAAAAAAAATGTAGTGTGAATAAAGTTAGTGGCTTGTCAACAGACTGCTAGCGATATTGGGTGATAAGTTATGGAATAAATAAAGCCTGAGTGAAATATTGGATGTGTATCTGCATCTGTATAATAACACCCAGCTCTATACAAAGACACAGTAGTGACACTGGCACATGCGTATAGCCAGACAAGGGCTGGTTATTGGGTCAGTGGTATCTGCATCAGTATAATAACACCCAGCACTATATAATGACACAGTAGTGACACTAGCACATGGATATCGCCAGAGGAGGGCTGGTTATACAATCAGTGGTATCTGCATCAGTATAATAACACCCAGCACTATATAATGACACAGTAGTGACACTAGCACATGGATATCGCCAGAGGAGGGCTGATTATAGGATCAGTGGTATCTGCATCAGTATAATAACACCAAGCACTATAAAATAATGTTTTTAATTTCAAATGTACCTTGGTGTCCTTCACTAAGGTCTGTACTTGGGAAAATGATCGCCACAGCCTTTGTCTGTGCCTATCCCTGATACATATATATATCTACAATTTTGGAATCAACCTTCTGAGAATAGATCACCTGAATAAGGAATAGGTTAGAAGAAGTCCTAACAACTGCCATAATCTTCTTGAAAAAAATAATCTTGACCTTTATGATGACCAAAATATATTCTGACTTTCTGATGTCTTTAGGGCTGTCCAAATAATAGTGCAGGCATTGAAGAACAACCAACATATACAGTGGTTTTCCATCTACGACTAGTGAACAAAAACTAGGGCAGTAATTTCTTCTATAAAGATAAGACGAGTCCACGGATTCATCCTTTACTTGTGGGATATTATCCTTCCCTACAGGAAGTGGCAAAGAGCACCACAGCAGAGCTGTCTATATAGCTCCTCCCTTAGCTCCACCCCCCAGTCATTCTCTTTGCCTACTCTAAGTACTAGGAAGGGTAAAGTGAAAGAGGTGATAAAATATTAGTTTTTAATTTCTTCAAGCAAGAGTTTGTCATTTTAAATGGTACCGGTTTGTACTATTTACTCTCAGGCAGCAGATGGATGAAGACTGCTGCCTGGAGGATGATGATCTTAGCATTTGTAACTAAGGTCCATTGCTGTTCCCACAGAGGCTGAGGAGTACAGGAAACTTCAGTGTGAGGAACGGTTTCATGCTATGCAGCAATGAGGTATGTTTTCATATTTTTTCTGGAGAGACTGTGTATTTCAGAAAGGCTGACATTATACCCAGGAGGGTAAGGGTAAGCAGTAATCCTAGAGCTAAAAGAAGGGCATTACTTAGCTTGCATATGGGGCCAATTACATATATGGTTGACACTGAATGGCAAATGTTTGTGAGCAAACGTTTTTTTGGATGGGAGTGCTTTAACGTTTTTGTGGGCAATAAACGTTTTGGGCAACTTTATTAGGGCACACATGGCTAAACTGTCGGGTCTTAGAACCCACATGGCTAGTTATAACCGCTCTGGTGCAGTTCTTTAAGGCTGAGGACACATCGAGTGAGATGGGCGGGGCCTATTTTCGCACCTCAGATACGGAGTTAGTTTTGTCAGCAAGCAGCAAGCTCTAACTCCTGAGGGCCCTGGTGTATGTTTTGGGCCAGATCAAAGCTTTTACCCCACACTTTCGATCCCTGAGGGCAGGTAGGGCCACAGCAGGGCTGTGGCAAGGTGCTGAGGTTTTTTTTCCGGATCTGGGCCTATTTTCGATCCGGTTTGGAAATTAAGGGGTTAATTGTTAAAAAAATTTATGGTGCAATCTTAACTACCTATAGTGTGTCTACATACAAAATTTTGAAAAATTTGGTGCATGTTTAGGCTGTTTTGCAGAATGTGTATGCTTTTTTTCTCTTAAAGGCGCAGTACCGTTTTTTAAGATTGTTATTTTTTTCACTAAATAAACTTTTTTCATGCTTGTTTGTAGTCATTACTAGCCTGTTCAACATGTCTGACATTGAGGAAAGTCAATGTTCAATATGTTTAGAAGCCATTGTGCAACCTCCACTTAGAATGTGTCCCTCATGCACTGAAAGGTCAATAAATTGTAAAGAACATATTTTAGCTACTAAAAGTATGTCGCAGGATGATTCTCAGTCAGAAGAGAATCAGGTTATGCCATCTAATTCTCCCCAAGTGTCACAACCGTTAACGCCCGCACAAGCGACGCCAAGTACTTCTAGTGCGTCTAATTCTTTCACCCTGCAAGATATGGCCGCAGTTATGAATACTACCCTGCAGAGGAAGCGCAGCAGGTCTGGTGTGAGAACAAACGCTGAGCCCTCTGACGCTTTATTAGCCATATCCAATGTACCCTCACAATGTTCTGAAGTGAGGGATTTGCTGGCTGAGGGAGCGATTTCTGACTTAGGAAATATGTTCCCTCAGACAGATTCAGATATGATGGCTTTTAAATTTAAACTAGAACACCTCCGCTTATTGCTCAGGGAGGTTTTAGCGACTCTGGATGATTGTGACCCTATTGTAGTTCCAGAGAAATTGTGTAAAATGGACAAATTCCTAGAGGTTCCTGCCTACACTGATGTTTTTCCGGTCCCTAAGAGGATTTCGGAAATTGTTACTAAGGAGTGGGATAGATCAGGTATTCCGTTCGCTCCCCCTCCTACTTTTAAGAAAATGTTTCCCATATCAGACGCCGTGCGGGACTTGTGGCAGACGGTCCCTAAGGTGGAGGGAGCTATTTCTACCCTGGCTAAGCGTACAACTATACCTATTGAGGACAGTTGTACTTTCAAAGATCCTATGGATAAAAAATTAGAGGGTCTCCTGAAGAAAATATTTGTTCATCAAGGTTTTCTTCTCCAACCTATAGCGTGCATTGTTCCAGTAACTACTGCAGCGTCCTTTTGGTTCGAGGCTCTGGAAGAGGCTCTTCAGGTTGAGACTCCATTAGAGGATATTCTGGATAGAATTAGGGCTCTCAAGCTAGCTAATTCTTTCATTACAGATGCCGCTTTTCAATTGGCTAAATTAGCGGCGAAGAATTCAGGTTTTGCCATTTTAGTGCGTAGAGCGTTATGGCTTAAGTCCTGGTCTGCTGATGTGTCATCAAAAGCTAAGCTTTTAGCCATCCCTTTCAAGGGTAAGACCCTATTCGGGCCTGAACTGAAAGAGATCATTTCAGACATCACTGGAGGGAAAGGCCATGCCCTTCCTCAGGATAAGACGAATAAGATGAGGACCAAACAAAATAATTTTTGTTCCTTTCGAAACTTCAAAGGTGGTCCCTCTTCCTCTTCCCCTGCCGCAAAGCAAGAGGGGAATCTTGCTCAATCTAAGTCAGTCTGGAGACCTAACCAGACTTGGAACAAGGGTAAACAGGCCAAGAAGCCCGCTGCTGCCACCAAGACAGCATGAAGGGGTAGCCCCCGATCCGGGACCTGATCTAGTAGGGGGTAGACTTTCTCTCTTCGCTCAGGCTTGGGAAAGAGACGTTCAGGACTCCTGGGCTTTAGAAATAGTAACCCAGGGGTATCTTCTAGATTTCAAAGATTCTCCCCCAAGGGGGAGATTCCATCTTTCTCAATTGTCTGTAAACCAGACAAAAAGAGAGGCGTTCTTACGCTGTGTAGAAGACCTATATTCCATGGGAGTGATCTGCCCAGTTCCGGAAACAGAACAGGGGCAAGGGTTCTACTCCAATCTGTTTGTGGTTCCCAAAAAAGAGGGAACTTTCAGACCAATTTTGGATCTCAAGATCCTAAACAAATTCCTCAGAGTCTTATCCTTCAAGATGGAGACCATTCGGACTATTTTGCCAATGATCCAGGAGGGTCAATATATGACCACCGTGGTCTTAAAGGATGCGTATCTACACATTCCTATCCACAAATATCATCTCCAGTTCCTCAGGTTCGCCTTTCTGGACAAGCATTACCAGTTTGTGGCTCTTCCCTTCGGCTTGGCCACGGCTCCCAGAATCTTCACAAAGGTGCTAGGGTCCCTTCTGGCGGTTCTAAGGCCGCGGGGCATAGCTGTGGTGCCTTATCTGGACGATATCTTAATCCAGGCGTTAACTTAACAACTAGCCAAGTCTCACATGGACATCGTGTTGGCTTTTCTAAGATCTCACGGGTGGAAGGTGAACGTAAAAAAGAGTTCACTTATCCCTCTCACAAGAGTTCCATTCCTGGGAACTCTGATAGATTCGGTGGACATGAAAATTTTTCTGACGGAGGTCAGGAAATCAAAGATTTTATCCATCTGCCGAGCTCTTCATTCCATTCCTCGGCCGTCAGTGGCTCAGTGTATGGAGGTAATCGGTTTAATGGTAGCGGCAATGGACATAGTTCCGTTTGCCCGCTTGCATCTCAGACCACTGCAACTTTGCATGCTCAAACAGTGGAATGGGGATTATGCAGATTTATCTCCTCAGATAAATCTGGAACAAGGGACCAGAAACTCTCTTCTTTGGTGGTTGTCACAGGATCATCTGTCTAAGGGAATGTGTTTCCGCAGGCCAGCGTGGGTCATAGTGATGACGGACGCCAGCATATTGGACTGGGGTGCAGTCTGTAATTCCCTGAAAGCACAGGGTTTGTGGACTCAGGAGGAGGCTCTCCTCCCGATAAATATTCTAGAACTGAGAGCGATATTCAACGCGCTTCAGGCGTGGCCTCAGCTGGCGTCGGCCAGATTCATAAGATTTCAGTCGGACAATATCTGTAGCATATATCAATCATTAGGGGGGGAACAAAGAGTTCTCTAGCGATGATAGAGGTTACCAAAATAATTCGATGGGCAGAGACTCACTCTTGCCATCTATCAGCAATCTATATCCCAGGAGTGGAGAACTGGGAAGCGGATTTTCTAAGTCGCCAGACTTTTCATCCGGGGGAGTGGGAACTCCATCCGGAGTTGTTTGCACAATTGATTCAGCAATGGGGAACACCAGAATTGGATCTGATGGCGTCTCGTCAGAATGACAAACTTCCTCGTTATGGGTCTGGATCCTCAGGCAGTACTGATAGATGCTCTGGCAGTACCCTGGTCGTTCAACCTGGCTTATGTGTTTCCACCATTTCCTCTCCTTCCTCATTTGATTGCCAGAATCAAACAGGAGAGAGCTTCAGTGATTTTGATAGCACCTGCGTGGCCACGCAGGACTTGGTATGCAGACCTGGTGAACATGTCATCTCTTCCACCATGGACTCTGCCACTGAGACAGAACCTTCTGATTCAAGGTCCGTTCCAGCATCCAAATCTAGTTTCTCTGCGACTGACTGCTTGGAGATTGAACGCTTGATCTTATCCAAGCGGGGGTTCTCTGAGTTGGTCATAGATACCTTGATTCAGGCTCGAAAAGCCTGTCACCAGGAAAATTTATCATAAGATATGGCGTAAATATCTTTATTGGTGCGAATCCAAAGGCTACTCATGGAATAAGATCAGGATTCCTAGGATTTTGTCCTTTCTCCAAGAAGGATTGGAGAAGGGGCTATCAGCTAGTTCCTTAAAGGGACATATATCTGCTTTATCAATTCTACTGCACAAACGTCTGGCAGATGTTCCAGACGTTCAGTCGTTCTGTCAGGCTTTAGTTAGACTCAAGCCTGTGTTTAAACCTGTTGCTCCGCCATGGCGTTTGAATTTAGTTCTTAAAGTTCTTCAAGGGGTTCCGTTTGAACCTATGCATTCCATAGATATTAAGCTTCTATCTTGGAAAGTTCTGTTTTTAGTTGCTATCTCTTCGGCTCGAAGAGTTTCTGAACTATCTGCATTGCAATGCGACTCGCCTTATCTTGTTTTCTATGCTGATAAGGTGGTTCTGCGTACCAAGCCTGGATTCCTTCCTAAGGTTGATTCTAATAAGAATATTAATCAGGAAATTGTTGTTCCTTCTCTGTGTCCTAATCCTTCCTCTAAGACGGAGTGTCTATTGCACAACTTGGACATGTTCGTGCTTTAATGTTTTACTTGCAAGCGACCAAAGATTTTCGTCAAACATCTTCTTTGTTTGTTGTCTATTCTGGAAAACGTAGAGGTCAAAAAGCTACGGCTACCTCTCTTGCCTTTTGGCTAAAAAGCATCATCCGTTTGGCATACGAGACTGCTGGACAGCAGCCTCCTGAAAGAATTACAGCTCACTCTACTAGAGCGGTGGCTTCCACATGGGCTTTTAAAAATTATGCTTCTGTTGAACAGATTTGTAAGGCTGCGACTTGGTCTTCGCTTCATACCTTTTCCAAATTTTACAAATTTGATACCTTTGCTTCTTCGGAGGCTGTTTTTGGGAGAAAAGTTCTTCAAGCAGTGGTGCCTTCTGTTTAACCATCTGTCTTGTCCCTCCCGTTCATCCATGTCCTGTAGCTTTGGTATAGTATCCCACAAGTAAAGGATGAATCCATGGACTTGTCTTACCTTTATAGAAGAAAACTAAATTTATGCTTACCTGATAAATTGATTTCTTCTATGGTAAGACGAGTCCACGGCCCGCCCTGTCATATTAAGACAGATTATATATTTTTTTATTTAAACTCAGTCACCTCTGCACTTTGTAGTTTCTCCTTTTTCTTCCTGTACCTTCGGTCGAATGACTGGGCGGTGGAGCTAGGGGAGGAGCTATATAGACAGCTCTGCTGTGGTGCTCTTTGCCACTTCCTGTAGGGAAGGATAATATCCCACAAGTAAAGGATGAATTTGAGGACTCGTCTTACCATAGAAGAAATCAATTTATCAGGTAAGCATAAATTTAGTTTTTAAATATGTATTAATACAAAGTGATTTTTTTTTTAATTAAGCACAGAGTTTTTACCAAAAGTCATGACAGATTTTTGTTTATCAAAGGATATTAATCCTTTGATAAACGAAAATCTGTCATGACTTTTGGTAAAAACTCTGTGCTTAATTTAAAAAAAAATATATCAATTTGTATTGATACATATTTAAAATTCTATAGGGCACAACTGGCCACAATCATTTGAGATAATTGTCACATGTTCCACCCTTAAGGCACTGCATCAGAGTTATCTGTATGAAACACAAGAAAAGGTTCATCCACTGATTATGCTTTTTGCTTGGAGACAAGTCTTGCAGAAATTATTTCAACCAAAAACCATAAAGAGACCAACTAAAGAGACTCAAATAATTGTTTCATAAGGACATTAAGAACCAAGGGCAGATTATTTCAAGTCATCCTGCAATTGGCTGGATATGTGACAAGGTTTACTAATCTAAGCCCATCTGATTCCAGATATTGCAGAAACCTGCACCTTACATGTGGCTGAGGAGAAAACTTGCTGAAGTCACATAGATTAAAGTATTTTGTAGGTAAATTATGCTGAAAATGTTAAAAACAAAGTTGAAAATGTGTACAAAATTGTGATGAGAGCAGGAAGTTATGTCACTAGTTTGGGGGTGGGGCTTAGGTCCGGTAGTCTGTGTCGTAGTTAGTTAGTGAAATCAACCTGACTAGATGTATGTTTCGATGCTCTGTAATAAAATAGAGTTGTACCATCATTGCTGTGTCCTGCATATGTCCTGCATCTCATGACATGGTGTCAGAAGTTCTTGCCTGCGCTTCTGTTCCTGATTGATGACGATGTCAAAGTTTACCCCACCTGAGCCTTTTGACTTCTCTCAGCCTGCAGCTTGGCCCACATGGCGTCAGCAGTTTCAGCGCTTCAGGATTGCTTCCAAGCTGGACAAGGAGAGTGGTGAAGTACAAGTTAATTCTCTTTTATACTCTATGGGGAAAGATGTGGAGCCAGTGCTTTTACTTTCCAAGAAGGGGAAGAATTTAACTTTGATATAGTTATGGATAAACTCAGTGCCCACTTTGTGCCCAAAAGAAATGTGATTCATGAGAGAGCTTGTTTTCACAAACGTAATCAGCGTGTGGGAGAATCTGTGGAGTCATTTGTGCGCAGCCTGTATGAACTAGCTGAATTCTGTGAGTTTGGTGTTGCTAAAGAAGAGCAAATCAGAGACAGAATAGTTATTGGAATTGCAGATGCTGAAGTCTCACTGAAGCTGCAGTTAGAGCCTGATTTAACATTAGATGGGGCTATCAGGATGGCCCGCCAGAGTGAACTGGTGAAAAAGCAAAGTGCTGATCTGAGGTCTGAGAGTATTGTGGATGAAGTGCAACAGTCCAGGAAAACTGCTAGTGAAAGGCACAGTGTGAGCGGTAGATCTAAAATAATGGATAGACCTAGAAGTGGATGGGCGCAGCATGCCCGATGCACACGGTGCTACCGTGCCCATGATCAGAGTGTTATATGCCCGGCCAGAGATAAAAGATGCAGAAAATGTAACAGAATGGGCCATTTTGAAGTGGTGTGTAAAACTGAATACATTAAGGAGATGCAGGTGGACAGTGACCAGGAGGGTCAGGAAGTGTCTTTTGTGGGGTCTGTTGTGGAGCGGCCAAGGAATATTGGAAGGTTACTTTTACTGTAATGGGAGCCAAAGTTGATTTTAAGATTGACACAGGAGCAGATATCACTGTAATGTCTCTTGCTGCATTTATGAAACTGCCTCGACAGCCCCAGCTGGCGAAGGTTACTACAAATGTCCATAGTCCTGGTGACCGCATTGATTGTGCGGGGAAATTTCTTGCCAGCTGTGAGTACAAGCAAAGGAAATTCACCATGTGGGTGCATGTGATTCGAGGTCAGTGTGTTAGCAATTTATTGAGCAGAAAAGCAGCCTGTGACTTGGGCCTAGTAGCCAGAGTGAATGAGATATCTGAAGATATGCTTGGTGAATTGGGCCTACTGAATTGCAAGCCAGTCCGTATAGCACTTAAAAGTGACACAGTCCCATACAGTATTTCTGCTCCCCGTAGAATTCCGTTCCCGCTCATGCCTCAAGTGGAGAAGGAGCTTATGCGCATGAAGTCTATGGGGGTTATTGTAGAGGTTGTTGAAGCAACTGACTGGTGTGCCCCCATTGTTCCTGTTGCAAAGAAAAATGGAAAGGTGCGCATCTGTGTGGACCTGAAAAGGTTGAATGAGGCAGTGAAGAGAGAGAGAGACATAGCTCCAAAGTTGGCTGGGGCAAAGTTCTTTTCCACATTGGATGCTTCTAGCGGCTTTTGGCAGATCCCCCTAGATCCAAAGTGCCGCAAACTGACTACCTTTATTACACCGGTAGGTCGGTTTTGCTTCTGCAGACTCCCCTTCGGGATATCCTCTGCTCCAGAAATTTTTCAAAGGGAAATTAGTTCCATTGTCATGGACGACATTCTAGTGTATGGGTCTACAGTGGAGGAGCATGATCAGCGTTTGAGTTGTGTGCTGCAGGCTATCAAAGAGTCTGGGCTGAAGTTAAATAAAGAAAAATGCCATTTTAGGAAAACTGAATTATGTTACTTTGGGCATATCATCAATGGGGATGGCATCAAACCAGACCCCGAGACAATTTGTGCTATTGAACAGATGAAAAGTCCTTCTGATGTACATGAGCTGAGACAAATATTGGGCCTTGTAAATTATGTGGGCAAGTTTCTTCCAGATTTATCCACAGTTCTACACCCTATCACAGAGTTGCTAAAGAAAGATGTTGCCTGGGTCTGGGGACCTTCACAAGAAAAATCTTTTATGCAGGCCAAGTCCCTGCTGGGGTCTGCCCCAGTGCTGGGGTTCTACAACCCTTCCAAAAAGACTGTGGTTAGTGCTGATGCAAGCAGTTATGGGTTGGGGGCTGCTCTCCTGCAGTTAAATGAAAATAAACTACAGCCCATCGCCTACTGTTCCCGCACACTGACGGCTGCTGAGTCAAAATACTCTCAAATTGAGAAAGAGTGCCTGGCTGCAGTTTGGGTCTGTGAGCGCTTTCAGCGTTATCTAGTGGGTTTAGAGAAATTTAGTCTGGAGACTGACCATAAACCGCTAGTCCCTCTAATCAACTGTTATGATATCGACAAAACACCCTGAAGATGCCAGAGACTTTTAATGAGACTACTCAGGTTCAATGTTCAGGCAGTGCATGTGCCGGAGAAACAACTGGTTGTGGCAGATACACTATCCAGGCTCCCGCTGGCTGCTGCTGAAGAATCGTCAACCGAATCCGATGTGAAAGTGTATGTTGATTCATTTCTGGCCTCAAAGTCCATTTCTTCAAGGAAACTGGAAGAAATAAAGAAAGAGACATATTTGGACACAGATCTGCAAGAGGTTATTAAGTACATAAAAGAAGGCTGGCTCGAGAGCCGGGCAGCCTGGATGTCTTTAGGTTCTTACCAGCCAGAGAGGTCGCAGCTCACGGAGCTGGAGGGGTTGGTGCTGTTCCAAGACCGCATCGTTATTCCTGTCAGCATGAGGAAGGAGATGTTAAACAGGATTCACGATGGCCATTTAGGCATTACTAAGTGCAGAGAAAGGCAGCTACAGCTGTGTGGTGGCCTGGGATCAGCTCCGACATTGCAAATCACGTGTCTCAATGTGCCTTTTGCCGGGAACGCCGGCCTACTCAGAGAAGGGAGCCCTTGATTTCTACTCCGCTGCCTGCAGGGCCGTGGCAGAAAATAGCTGCTGATTTGTGTGAACTGCACGGGAAAAAGTTCCTTGTTGTGATCGACTACTATTCCAGGTATTTGGAAATTGCACCTTTGAATGATATCACAAGTCAAGCCGTTATCATTCGTTTGAAGAGCTTGTTCGCCTGGTGGGGCATTCCAATGGAGCTGGTGAGTGATAATGGCATGCAGTTCGCTTCTACAGAGTTCAGTGCTTTCAGCAGGGAATATGACTTTGTACATTCCACGTCAAGTCCACATTACCCGCAGGCCAACGGAATGGCTGAAAGGGCAGTTCAAACTACAAAGTTAATTTAAAGCAATCTGAGCCGTACCTAGCCCTCTTGTCCTATAGGGCGACGCCCATTCAAGCCACCGGGTTTAGCCCGGCACAGCTGATGCTAGGACGCCAGATTTGCACCACTTTACCCTCAGTGGGTGTCTTCAAGCCGACTGGCTCTGTTCCTCGGGACAAAGTCCTTAGGAGGGATGAAGAGGCCAAAAAGGGCTATTGTTTCTTCTACGACAGGAGACATTCTGTCAGGCCCTTACAGGAACTAAATGCGGGGCAAAGTGTCAGAATTAAACTGGATGATGAGAAGAAATGGAAGACGCCTGCTACGGTAATTGGACGCTCTCCAGAACCAAGGTCTTATGTAGTCCTTACTGATGGAGGGACGGTTACACGCCGTAACCGAAAACATCTTCAGCCTGTACCTGAGAGTTTGGAACTGGATGCCTCAGTACCACCGCCGGTGGGATCCCCTGTTCTAAAAGGGGTGCCTTCCCCTCAGCAAGATCACAGTGGGGATATGTCTTTGCCTCCAGCGGACTCTTATTCACCTTCTTCTGTATCGGAGGATAGTTCATGCAAAGTTACATCAAGGGGAAGAGTGGTGAAACTTCCGGCCCGATATCAGGACTGACTTTAGCTAGAACAGTGACCGGAAGTATGGGCAGAATAATCCCATGGTCACTGTGGACTAGGGTAGTCCACCCCGATGTCCAAGTCAGGATGTAATTAATGTTGTTTATTTTTCTGTAACCAATTTGCTATATACTGTTCAAAAATGATGTTGTATGCTCTTTGTATACCCTGTTATTTGTTATATTTAAATGTATGCTTCGCCCTTTGAAAAGGGGGAAGATGTGATGAGAGCAGGAAGTGATGTCACTAGTTTGGGGGCGGGGCTTAGGTCCAGTAGTCTGTGTCATAGTTAGTTAGTGAAATCAACCTGAATAGATGTATGTTTCCATGCTCTGTAATAAAATAGAGTTGTACCATCATTGCTGTGTCCTGCATATGTCCTGCATCTCATGACAAAAATGATATCACAAATCTTGGAAGTAGAGTGCTTTCTAGTCTGTAGAAACAATAACTTATTGGAGATTAAATGTTTAATTGGAGATGCCTATTCAAAAATCAGGTCGTTAGGTAAAGAACCCACTGAAAAGTTTGGGTTTGAGAAACCAAGGAAGTTAAATAGCAGGCTGTTTCTGAATCAGAAACCAAGGCCTCCTTGTCTAATAGGGGGAAAATATGTCCCTTTTTACTCCTGATCCTGCTGAGCAAGTGAGGAAAAGCATATATCAGACCAAAGTCCCATATTTAAGAGAACACATCTATCTCCATACATAATGATGATGCAAAACAGTAGAGGAATTGTGCCATCATGTCTACTTTTGGAAAGCTCCATTTCCTGGTTACTGTCAGAAGTACCGAGGACTGGCAGATATTTAGAGAGAGAGTTGTGGGTTGGACTGAGGGCTTTTTTAGGTGCGGTTAGCATTTATAAGGAAATATGACAGTGATGAGAGTTGATTAGTTAGGGCAAGGGTTAATGAAGCAGAGAGGGAGGGAAGAAATGGTGTTGAGTTGACAGGTTGTCAGATGAGAAGAAGATAGGAGTGTGAAGACCTCTTCCTCTATTAGAGGAGTGTCCTACTAATACAAGTGGTAGGTAGAAAAGGTGGCTTTGAGGGGTGCCCGTTTATTATGTGATAATCTGGGCTGTAAGTATGGTAACGGGTGGAGGTGCAGAAAGATGAAGGAGCGAGTTAAAGGTTGAAAACATCTATTGTGTCAACTCCTTCATTCAACAACAGATGGCTGAAATTTAGAGTAGTTTTGTCAGGTTAAGGGTAGAGTTATATGACCTGAGTATGGTTGTTATTGTGTGTGTGATGCATGGCCAGCTGTGGAGGGTGCAGCTTTTTAAATTGTTGTTTTTAGTGCCGAATTGTATTGCAAAGCCACAAATTCTGAGCGAGTGAGGGAGGAAATGTTGGAGAGTAGAGGACTCAGGAATAAAAGTCTGGAATATCTTAAGTAATTTAAGTTCATGTAAGATAGTAGTTTTTTCGGGCTGACAAGGATGCTGTAATTAGAGAGAAGTTAATAGAAAATGATCAGAGAGGGAAAAGGAGAAGTTAAAAATTTGGAGATAGCACAGAGATCAGGGAAGACCAGATCAACCAGTGTTGCTTTACAGTGGGTGGAGATATGGTCCACTGTGACCTGTGAGAGACCAAAAGAGTTGGTAAGATAGAAAAATGTAGAGGCTGCAGGTGTGTTAACATTCAAAAAAAAAAAAAATGGCAGCTTACTGAGAAATAATAAATTATGAAGCATTAAGAAAATACTGTAAAAGTCAAGGTAGGCAAAATAAATGTGGTAGCGCTTGTATTACAAGTTTGCTCCTGCACTAACCAGACGCCAAAAGTTAGAATATCGCGACCACGTTCACATATTCCCCCATGGACTTCAATGGTGAAAAAAAAACCTAACATCCTACTTGCTCGCAAACATGATCACATTCTCTCAAGTGCGCTAACCCGACATGAAAATATTAATATTTCACATTCTAATGTTCTTCACATAGAAGAATATGTTCTAGTTATTCATTAATACATATATATATATATATATATATATATATATATTTATACATGAAAAAGTTTGAAGAACCCTGGTGTAGATTGTTTTGTGTTATGATACACATTATCATATTGAAAGTTGAAAAGTTCATAAGGGTATAGAACACACCTTAAACTGATTGTTAGACAAAGTCATCACACTAAATAGTGCTATTAACTAACCCTGCATTTTTTTTAAATAAAAACGAGTGCTGCCACTGACAGAAATATGTTATGCAAGCAGTGAATGAAGTTACTGACAAGCACAGGCATGTTCTAGTTTCCCTTCCATTCTCCTGTTCCCCATTAGGGGGAGCAGTTTGTTTTTGAGTAAACTTCATCATCTGACAGCAAGAGGGGAAGGAAACCTCTTGAGCTGCTGCGGCTTCGGTTGTAAACAGAAACAGCCCATTACCTTGTCGTCAACAATGGGGAAAAGAAGAAGACAGTTGACAGATTGTTATCCTGTTGTTAAACAGAAGAAATACGACCCTGTTGTGAAACAGAAGAAAGAAGACAGCATTAGAAAAAACAAGGAGACTAATAAAAAGACAGAAGGCAGAACAGCCAGGCGAATTGAAGATAAACATGAGGGTGAGACTAAAAACTTGTAGCATATTTCAATAGATGAAAACAGAGGAAGAATAGATCGGGCATATTCTGTCATTTCCTGTTTCATTTGTCACTTCAGAAAAAAAAAATTTGCTGCTTTTGTCAACCTCTCTTACTTGCTATCTTTGTTATTGCTTCCCATTTTAATGTCTCGAGATCGCATAAAACCTTTACTCTTGTTATACAGATGTCCCCAAATCAGGAGAGCGACCCTTGGACACACTCATTCAGTTTGACCTGGACTGGCATTTTGGTCCCTGCACAGGTTGGTAGTGGTACATTATGTAGCCAGTCACTGTTCTGTGGCTCAGCAGACTCACCTGTTCCTTATTTCTCAGGAATAACCAGATTGGAACGATGGCAAAGAGCACAAAGTTTGGGGCTTTCACCCCCCCAAATCGTTAGTGACCTACTCCTGAAATACAGTGTTGAACCTGTTTATCAGTACAGGTGAGTAACTAATGGGTTAAATATCTTGTGTATATGGAAACATCTCAGATACTTGTCCCATGAGGGGTGTGGCTGTGCATATGTACTGTACTTTTAATTGTGCAACGTAGTTCAACTATAGTGTAAAGGGACATTTAAGTCTAATAATAAAATGCTCTAATTTATTAGAACAATCTATTTTAAAAACAAATGTTAATTGCAAAGTATGTGGAATAAAATAATAGAATTAAAAGACCATTAAAGGGACATTAAAACCTGTAATTGGTACATTATCAGATAATTGTAACTGGCATCTTCAGACAACATAATGAGATCAGGCATTTAAACCTAGGATAATATAAAGGGACAGTGTAAAGCTCACAGTTTTCTGCATATTTAACCCATTCGCGGAGGTGGTGTTAAACACATAGCCTTGTAGGGCATTTCATGCAACATTTGCTCTATAATGTTTCTTTAAAGAGACAGTCAACTCCATCATTTTTTTAAAAAAAGATAGTCCCTTTATTCCCCATTCCCCAGTTTTGCACAGCCAACATGGTTAGTTTGCTTATTGGCATCCTTTAATAATATCTATTATTTATAGAGGACCAGCATATTTTAAGGTGCTATGCAGGGTGCATTGTGTACAAGAGACAGCAACATACCCAGGTATAAAAAGTATACATGGGTAGGCTCAAGAATATCAATCCACTACTGGGAGCTAGCTTAGTTGCTAAACATACATACCTGTTGTCATTGACTCACCCAATGTTTTTTAGCTAGCTGGGGGCCAGAGGTACGGGTGATCAAACGTACACCAGGAAGGCTAAGGGAAAGTAGGAGTTGTAGGGGAGTCCGAAACCCCCAGTTCCCAAGGGAGCTCCCTTCCGGTAATCACCCCACCTCTTGCCCTCCCTAGGGAGTACCAATCCCCAAAAGAGCGGAGCTCTGGGGTGAAGGGCTGCTGGAGCGACCTGGTGTGAGTTTCTTGTCCCTGTAACATTTCAAGATAGGTATATCCAATGCTTGTGGAGACCAGACAGTGTTGTTGAGGGACAAGAAACCGTAGACTTTTAAAAAAGGTAGAACGTTTTTATATAGGTACAAAACAATGCAGGACAGCGTGTGTACTAATCTGTACCGCATAATGCCCATTGTACATATGACAGCTGTTAACATGCAGCATGTGTACTATTATGTTTACAAATAGTTGTATTTCCAAATACAACATTTAAAATTAGGGGGAGATAAAATGTGAGTTTACAATCCTCCACTACGCACACAATATAGAAAAAATAACTCATTGTGTAGTTCATTAACAAATCTAGACAGGCCTGAAGGCTTGTTTTCCCACAGAAAACCTCTGAATTACATTGTTTCTTTCCAATGCAGCAAAGGATTCTGGGTAAAATATGCAAATTAAGTACACAATGACACACCTTTTTACTTCAGTCTGCTTTTCAGCAGATTCCCTTTATGCCAAAGTTACACAATGAGTTATTTTTTCTATATTTACAAATAGAAATGTTGCTAGTGTGTTCCGTTCACTATTGTGATGGGCTGTGATGTAGTTGCATTTAGAATGCTATGAGAAGAGCAGCACATGCGCGGTATGGATTTTTTTATCAAACAGCTGACAGAACGTCACTTCCGTTCGCTAGTCTGATGAATTCACTAGTCTGATAGAACACCTCCACACATTTTTCTCTTGTGATTAGCTAACTAGCTAGCTGTCAGTAGTGCAATGCAGTTCCTTCAGCAAAAAATAACAAGAGAATGAAGCAAATTTGATAATAAAAGTAAATTTAAAAGTTGTTTAAAATGGTATGTTCTATCTGAATCATGAATACAAATTTTGGGGTTTCCTGTCCCTTTAAGGGATTAACAGGGGATATTAAACAGTAAATGAATGCTAAATATAATGATGTAAAGTAAAGATTAGCCTTATAATGATGTGTAGGTGTACTTCTATTCATTTATATTAGTTATTTTAATATTGACGATAAGTGTAAAGCTTTAGTTTCTATAAAGTACTTTAGTTTATATAAAGTATTGGATGCCACCATGTTTAAACTTTAGTTTTTCATGTTATCAGTTTTTCCAGCCAAAGACAATTAGGGATAGATATAAAACAGGCAATAAAAAAGACATTCCAAGCAAGGCAAAAACCAATGCCTTGGACAGGAGATCTGATGGCTGACAAGGGGCTGCAGTGTCATGTGTCTGAAATGAGGTCTTATGTAGACTTAGAATGGACAGGTCTAGTATTGGCATATAAGGCACAGTGGTTGCAGGAAAATGAGAGCTTGAGAGAGATGTCTGTGTGATTGATATCCTTTCAAAAACACTTCTGTTTACATCCTTAAATGGACAGAATACACCAATTTTCATATAACTGCATGTAATAGACACATATAAAGAATATGGAGAGATGCTCATCTAAAAACCCACTATAAAACCTTTGAAAAACTTATTTAGAAGCTCCCAGTTTAGCACTGTTGATGAGGGTAGGCTGGGACACCTAGTGAAAGGGGCTGGGGGAAAAAATGAAGAGAAGACACCCCCCCACCTTCCATGCATATGACATAAAAGTCCATATAATATGTCAGCAATTAAGCACTATGTTTAAAGCACTTACAAGTGTTTTGTCAAATGACATTGTGTTTTAGGCTTGAAACAGCTCTGACCTCCTCTGCTGTTGCCAGTTTGGACAAATATAAATGATCTACTACACAATCCCTCTGTCGAATGTAACAGGATCAGGAAAAGGAGGGGGGGGGGATAAATACATAATGAAAGTATGTTTACCGCACCCAAACATTTTAGGAGGAAGTATTTTCAGTATTTTACCATGCAGGTTGCACAGTGACAGAAAAGCTACAAATTATGTGAGATGGACGGAACAAGAAGGGTATATAGAAAGGAAGGGGCCTGAAATCCTTTGCCTTTAAGGATGTTTATAATTTCTCCAAGTGTTTGTGAACAGCTTCCCTGGGGGTAATAGATGTGATATTGTACAAGACAGTTAGACAAAATTGACTGCTCTATACAAACTTTCCTTCACAAAAGTACAAGAGTATAAGAATCCCACCAAAATTAAAGGGACGTTGCACACAAGATTTTTCTTTCCATAAATGTTTTGTAGAGGATCCAATCATATAGCCAATCTGGGAGTGTTATTGTAACAAGGTATAGTTTTGCTTATTTTTTTTTAATAGCAACCAACCAAGCCCAAAAGACAGTGGTCTACAGATTCCTGCTGCAATTGTTTGTGTAATCTGTCTTTTCATATGTCTACATTTTCTGCTTTCTCAACCCCTTTCACTGGGTGTCCCAGTCTAAGCTCATTAACAGTGCTAAACTGGGAGCTTCTAAGTAAGTTTTTATACTGGATTTTGAGATCAGTATCTGTGCATGTTCTTCTTTATAGTAGTGTCTATTACATGCACTTATATGAAAATTGGTGTACAATGTCCCTTTAAAGGGATATGAAACCAAACATTTTCATAATTCAATTAACAACAGCATACAATTTTAATCAACTCTCCAATTTACTTCTATTATCAAATTTGCTTTGTTGTCTTTTTATCCTTTGTTGAAAGAGCAACAAGGCACTACAATGTTAGCGGAACAAAAGTGAGCCAATGACAGGAAGCATATGTGTGCAGCCACCAATCAGCAACTAGCTCCCAGTAGTGCATTGTTACTGCTGAGCCTACCTAAGTATGCCTTTTCAACAAACGATACCAAGACATAAATTGACATAATAGAAGTAAATTATAAAATTGTTTTAAATTCACTCTCTACCTAAATCATTAAACTTTAATTATGACTTTCCTTTCCTTTTAACCTGTAGCCCCTAAATCTTTCTAACAGTGTAACATACCTATATGAATGTGCAGCCTTATTGTCCCTTTAACTTTATCTAGTTAAAGGGACAGTCAACACTATAATTGTTATTGTTTAAAAAGATAAACACATATACTACTCATTGCCCAACTTTGCACAACCAACATTGTTATATTAATTTACTTTGTAAGATATTATAAAGATTTCTGCCTGTTTCTAAGCCTCTAAAGACAGCCTCTTATCACATGATTTTTTTATTAGCCTTTTCACAACAGGAGAGTGCTAGTTCATTTGGGCAATATAGATAACATTGTGCTCTCTCCCGTGGAGTTGTGGATGATACTGCACTAATTGGCTAAAATACAAGTCAATAGATAATAAATAAATAAATAGCCATGTGATCAGGGGGCGGTCAAAAGAGGCTTTGATACAAGGTAATCACAGAGGTAAAAAGTGTATTAATATAACGGTGTTGGTTATTGAGTATGATTGTGTATATTTCCATTAACACTGAGGCCCTGATATTCAAAGCATCAATACTGTCAAGAAGCTGCCTTTTGGGCCTCATTGTAGGTCTTTGGAGGTGGTCTGCGGGCTGTTTTTGTCTGTTCTCACCATCCTTTGCCTTTGCCTCTCTGATATTTTACTTGTTTTTAAACAATAACAATTTTGGAGTAGACTGTCCCTTTAATTAGTTAGTAACCCTTTGTATTAATTGATATAATTTACAATTCATTTTAATGGTTGTTTTTTTTTCCAGTCCAGTTGATGTAAATTTCAGATATTATATGTCTGTGTTCTGATCAATGTGCATGTTTATTTGTAGAGAAAATCGACACAGACACCACTTTACAACTTTTTTTTTTTTTTTTACTAATGCTATAGCCTTTGGCATGACTACTCACTGTAAAGAAAAGCAGGGCATCTCCCCTAGGATTGGATGACTCCGTAAATTCAAGAGGGTACATCTTGTTTTATCTTGAAATAGACATAAGAGCGCAATGGATTTGGAGTGTGGCACATCTGAAACCGGATTTGACGTGGTACTGAGAAATGGCACTTTATTGGCCATCATGGTTGGCAGTCAGTTTTACCTTTGGACAGTTCTCTTCCATGATGTTTATTAGCATTATCCTAAGTTTTTTGTTTTTCACACCTTCAATGGAGCCAGCAAGGAATTATGTGATTTATTTAAGATTTGGGGCACTTTTTTTGTTTTGTTTTTTAATAAAAACAGAAAATGAAATTCTTGTCTCATATGGATTTACAGGTGGTAAACACAAGTACTGTAAAATGATTACAAAATGTCTGGGACAAGTATAAATATATGTTTTTAAAGTTTTCACTGCACAAGCCATATAGGTAGACTTGATGGGCCTTTTGGTTCTTATCTACAGTCAAACTCTAGGGGGTCAATTTATTAAAGTCTGGCGGACATGATACGCTGTAGCGTATCATATCTGCCAGACATTGCTGAATTGCGCCCAATCGGCCACTAGCAGGGGGTGTCAATCAGCTCGATCGTATAGGATTAGGCAGATTGCTTTACGCAGCCTCAGACCACTGCTTCTTAACTCCTGTTTCCGGCGAGTCTAAAGGCTCGCACGGAAACAGGGTGAATTGGCCACAAATCAGCAAGCGCTACCCAGGTGTTGAACCAAAAATGTAAAACAAATGTTTTCTTTTCATGAAGTGATGTGTTTAAAAATTATGATGCAGACAAGAAATTGACCTGCTGGCTTTTCACTTGAACAGTGTTGCCATGGTAGGTCCTCACCTGAGCGCTCAGTTTGATACCACTGTCATTTAACACCCTTCACATGTTTTTAAGTGAAAATGAACAATACCTGCTACTGTTGGTATGTTCCAACAACTTTACATGATTTTCAAAGGTATTTTACAGTAAAATCAGGCAAAATAAATTACAAATGTATTTTCCAGGGTTGTTTTTCCTTGATAACTGATTTAATGGTAGATTAAAACAAATTATGTAGTCTTAGAAGAAATGTCAAACATTTTTTACACTAGAAATTCTGCACTGATCGGGTGACATGGCTTTTGGTGCCTTTCTGGTTACATTTCTACCTGGCTAGCAGGCAGTGTGGCAACCAGGTATGATGTGGGTATGGCACTGAAAGAGGGGTTTGCCGGACCAGTGCTTTGATCTTATGTGATGTGTGGGTAATGGTCTGATTGAGTTCAAGAACCAGGAACCTGATCTACTATGGTTATGTGACTGGGAAACTGGATGCAGGGCCAGAAGTTTGAATTGAAGTGTGTATGTAACTGACAAGGAACTGGTGTTGGTTTATTATTTATTTAGTAAATAGTTTATAGTAATTACTCGTCAGGGTTAACTACACATATATAGAATGTAGTCTTGTGCTTGTCAGTGCTCCATTAGAAGAGTTTGGATGCTGCAGCTTTATTTTTTTAACAAATATAAACTAATTTTCTCAGGACTGTCAGAATTATGTACTTACAGTTACTAAATTTATTCTGTAACATAACTGTTTTGCGTTTCATGTTCGCTATTTTCAAAGATGTAGTATGGCCATGCAATGTAAATTTAACCCCCAATATGTGGGTGAGTGGGAGCTGTACCACATCTTTGGGGAGGGTAATTCTTTTCAGAAAAACATATCATTATACAAGTTTTACTCAGATTATTTAATCTATCAGTGATCACGTACTCCTTAGGAAGCTTTGGATTTTGTAATTTTTTGAATCATGATATAGGTTTAATTTCTCTTGTAAGATGTATCGAGTCCACGGATTCATCCATACTTGTGGGATATTCTCCTTCCCTACAGGAAGTGGCAAATAGAGCACCCACAGCAGAGCTGTCTATATAGCTCCTCCCTTAGCTCCACCCCAGTCATTCTCTTTGCCTACTCTAAGTACTAGGAAGGGCAGAGTGAGTGTGGTGACAAAAATGTTAGTTTTTATTTTCTCAAGCAAAGTTTGTTATTTTAAATGGTACCGGCGTGTACTATTTACTCTCTGGCAGAAAAGGGATGAAGATTTCTGCAAGGAGGATGATGATCTTAGCACTTTGTAACTAAGATCCACTGCTGTTCTCACAAGGCCTGAAGAGTACAGGAAAACTTCAGTTGGGGGAACGGTTTGCAGGCTAAACTGCATTGAGGTATGTTTAGTCTATTTTTTTCTAGACAGACTGTGATTATTCTAGAAAAGACTGGCAATATCCCCATGAGGGAAGGGTAAGCTGTATTCAGACACTTAGTAGGAATCCCAGCTTGCATTAAGGGCTCATTAGTTACTGGTGACACTGATAGGAAAAAAACGTTTTTGTTTTTTATTTAAAATAAAATGCAAATATAACTTTTTTGAGGGACTTTAAGGGGTCATTATGGCTTGGTTAAGGGTTATTAATCCACATGGCTAGTTTAGGAAACACTCTGTTGTGTTTCTTTTAGGCCCCATAACATCGAGTGAGGTGGGAGGGGCCTATTTTCACGCCTCAGTTGCGCAGTTTCTTTTCCTCAGAGACACCCAGCTGCTTCTCCAGAGGTTCCTACTGTGTTTGAGGGCTGTAAAGAAGTTTTTCCCCACAAATCGTTTATTAAGGGCTGTGGCAAGGTGCTGAACGTTTTTTACCGGTTTTTGACGTTTTGTCAATCCGGTTTTTACATTAAGGGGTTAATTGTTTATTTGCATAGCTGTGCAAAGTTACTAAGGCTTTATGATGCTACTGTAAAAATTTTGTTGAGTTTACTGCTTTTTTACACTGTTTTGCAGAGTTTGTGCAGCTTTTTTTTCTCTTAAAGGCACAGAACCGTTTTTTTCTAAGTGTTATTTGCTTTGATTAAAGTGTTTTCCAAGCTTGCTTGTTACATTACTAGCCTGTTTAACATGTCTGACACCAAGGAAAATCCTTGTTCAATGTGTTTAGAAGCCATTGTGGAACCCCCTCTTAGAATGTGTCCCACTTGCACTGATATGTCTATAAATTATAAAGAGCATATTTTAGCACTTAAAAATATTGCAATAGATGATTCTCAGACAGAAGGAAATGAGGGTTTAACATCTAGCTCTCCCCAAGTGTCACAACCAGTAACGCCCGCACAAGTGACACCTAGTACCTCTAGTGCGTCAAATTCATTTACTTTACAAGACATGGCCACAGTTATGAATACAACCCTCACAAAGGTTTTATCCAAACTGCCTGGTTTACAAGGAAAGCGTGACAGCTCTGGGTTAAGAACAAATGCTGAGCCTTCTGACGCTTTAGTAGCCGTATCCGACATACCCTCGCAATGTTCTGAAGTAGGGGTAAGGGATTTGTTATCTGAGGGAGAAATTTCTGATTCAGGAAAGACGCTCTCTCAGACAGATTCTGATATGACGGCATTTAAATTTAAGCTTGAACACCTCCGCTTATTGATCAGGGAGGTATTAGTGACTCTAGATGATTGTGACCCTATAGTGGTCCCAGAGAAATTGTGTAAAATGGACAAATACTTAGAGGTTACTGTTTACACTGATGTTTTTACAGTCCCTAAGAGGATTGTGAATATTGTTACTAAGGAGTGGGATAGACCAGGTATTCCGTTCGCTCCCCCTCCTGTTTTTAAGAAAATGTTTCCCATATCTGACACCATGCGGGACTTATGGCAGACGGTCCCTAAGGTGGAGGGAGCTATTTCTACTCTGGCTAAGCGTACAACTATACCTATCGAAGACAGTTGTGCTTTCAAAGATCCTATGGATAAAAAATTAGAGGGTCTCCTGAAGAAAATTTTTGTTCATCAAGGTTTTCTTCTCCAACCTATTGCGTGCATTGTTCCTGTAACTACTGCAGCTGCTTTCTGGTTCAAGGCTCTAGAAGAGGCTCTTCAGATGGAGACTCCATTAGAGGATATTATGGACAGAATTAAGGCCCTTAAGTTGGCTAATTCTTTCATTACAGATGCCGCTTTCCAACTGGCTAAATTAGCGGCAAAGAATTCAGGTTTTGCCATTTTAGCACGCAGGGCGTTATGGCTTAAGTCCTGGTCTGCTGATGTGTCATCAAAATCTAAACTTTTGAACATCCCTTTCAATGGAAAGACCCTATTCGGGCCTGAACTGAAAGAGATTATTTCAGACATCACTGGAGGGAAAGGCCATGCCCTCCCTCAGGATAGAACAAATAAAATGAGGACCAAACAAAATAATTTTTGTTCCTTTCGGGAACTTCAAGGGTGGTCCCGCTTCGGCTTCCCCTGCTGCAAAGCAAGAGGGGAATTTTGCCCAATCCAAGTCAGTCTGGAGACCTAACCAGGCTTGGAACAAGGGTAAACAGGCCAAGAAGCCTGCAGCTGCCTCTAAGACAGCATGAAGGGGTAGCCCCCGATCCGGGACCTGATCTAGTGGGGGCAGACTCTCTCTCTTCGCTCAGGTTTGGTCAAGAGATGTTCACGATTCCTGGGCCTTAGAAATTGTGTCCCAGGGATATCTTCTGGACTTCAAAGAGTCCTCCCCCAAGGGAGAGATTTCACATTTCTCAATTGTCTGCAAACCAGACAAAGAGAGAGGCGTTATTACGCTGTGTAGAAGACCTACATACCATGGGAGTAATCCACCCAGTTCCAAAGGCGGAACAAGGGCTAGGGTTTTACTCAAACCTGTTTGTGGTTCCCAAAAAAGAGGGAACTTTCAGACCAATCTTGGATCTCAAAATTCTAAACAAATACCTCAGAGTACCATCATTCAAGATGGAGACTATTCGGACTATTCTACCGTTGATCCAGGAGGGTCAATATATGACTACCGTGGACTTAAAGGATGCGTATCTACACATCCCTATTCACAGAGATCATCATCAATTCCTCAGATTTGCCTTTCTGGACAGGCATTACCAGTTCATGGCCCTTCCCTTCGGGTTGGCCACGGCTCCCAGAATTTTCACAAAAGTGCTAGGGTCCCTTTTGGCGGTGCTAAGGCCGCGGGCCATAGCAGTGGCGCCTTATCTAGACGACATCTTAATTCAGACGTCGACTTTCCAACTAGCCAAGTCTCACACGGACATAGTGTTGGCTTTTCTGAGATCTCACGGGTGGAAGGTGAACATAAAAAAGAGTTCTCTCTTCCCTCCCACAAGAGTTTCCTTCCTAGGGACTCTGATAGACTCGGTAGAAATGAAAATATTTCTGACGGAGGTCAGAAAATCAAAACTTTTAACCACTTGCCGAGCTCTTCATTCCATTCCTCGGCCATCAGTGGGTCAGTGCATGGAGGTAATCGGACTCATGGTAGCGGCAATGGACATAGTCCCTTTTGCCCGCCTACACCTCAGACCACTGCAACTATGCATGCTCAAACAGTGGAATGGGGATTATGCAGATTTATCTCCTCAACTGCATCTGGACCAGGAGACCAGAGATTCTCTTCTCTGGTGGTTGTCTCAGGACCACCTGTCTCAGGGAATGTGTTTCCGCAGGCCAGAGTGGCTCATAGTAATGACAGATGCCAGCCTGTTAGGCTGGGGTGCAGTCTGGAACTCCCTGAAAGCACAGGGCTTATGGTCTCAGGAGGAAACTCTCCTCCCGATAAACATTCTAGAACTGAGAGCGATATTCAATGCGCTTCAGGCGTGGCCCCAGCTTGCTGCGGCCAAATTCATCAGATTTCAGTCTGACAACATCACGACTGTAGCTTATATCAATCATCAAGGAGGAACACGGAGTTCTCTAGCAATGATGGAGGTAACCAAAATAATCCGATGCGCAGAGGATCACTCTTGCCATCTCTCAGCAATCCTTATCCCAGGAGTAGAGAACTGGGAGGCGGATTTCCTAAGTTGTCAGACTTTTCATCTGGGGGAGTGGGAGCTCCATCCGGAGGTATTTGCCCAGCTGACTCAGCTATGGGGCACACCAGAATTGGATCTGATGGCGTCCCGTCAGAATGCCAAACTTCCTTGTTACGGGTCCAGGTCCCGGGATCCCCAGGCGGTATTGATAGATGCTCTAGCAGTGCCCTGGTCCTTCAATCTGGCCTATGTATTTCCACCGTTTCCTCTCCTCCCACGTCTGGTTGCCAGAATCAAGCAGGAGAGAGCTTCGGTGATTCTGATAGCACCTGCGTGGCCACGCAGGACTTGGTATGCAGACCTAGTGGACATGTCATCGGTTCCACCGTGGACTCTGCCAATGAGGCAGGACCTTCTAATTCAAGGTATATTCACGCATCCAAATCTAATTTCTCTGCGTCTGACTGCTTAGAGTTTGAACGCCTGATTCTATCAAAGTGTGGTTTCTCTGAGTCGGTCATTGATACCCTGATTCAAGCTAGAAAGCCTGTCACCAGGAAGATCTATCATAAGATTTGGCGCAAATATTTTTATTGGTGTGAATCCAAGGGTTACTCATGGAGTAAGATTAGGATTCCTAGAATATTGTCCTTTCTCCAAGAAGGATTGGAGAAGGGATTATCAGCTAGTTCCTTAAAAGGACAAATATCGGCTTTGTCTATTCTTTTACACAAACGTCTGGCAGATGTCCCAGACGTTCAAGCGCTTAGTCAGGCCTTGGTTAGGATCAAGCCTGTATTTAAACCTGTTGCTCCGCCATTGGAGCCTAAACTTAGTTCTTAAAGTTCTTCAAGGGGTTCCGTTTGAACCTATGCATTCCATAGATATTAAGCTTCTATTTTGTAAAGTTTTGTTTTTAGTAGCTATCTCTTCGGCTCGAAGAGTTTCTGAGTTATCTGCTTTACAGTGTGATTCACCTTACCTTGTTTTCCATGCAGATAAGGTGGTTTTGCGTACCAAACCTGGGTTTCTTCCTAAAGTTGTTTCTAATAGGAATATCAATCAGGAGATTGTTGTTCCTTCACTGTGTCCTAATCCTTCATCAAAGAAGGAATGTCTGTTGCACAATCTTGATGTGGTTCGTGCTTTAAAGTTCTACTTACAAGCAACTAAAGATTTCCGTCAAACATCTTCATTGTTTGTTGTTTATTCTGGTAAACGGAAAGGTCAAAAGGCTAGGGCTACCTCTCTTTCCTTTTGGCTGAAAAGCATCATCCGTTTGGCTTATGAGACTGCTGGCCAACAGCCTCCTGAAAGAATTACTGCTCATTCTACTAGAGCAGTGGCTTCCACATGGGCTTTTAAAAATGAGGCTTCTGTTGAACAGATTTGTAAGGCGGCGACTTGGTCTTCGCTTCATACTTTTTCCAAATTCGATACTTTTGCTTCTTCGGAGGCTATTTTTGGGAGAAAGGTTCTACAAGCAGTGTTGCCTTCCGTTTAAGGTACCTGTCTTGTCCCTCCCTTCATCCGTGTCCTAAAGCTTTGGTATTGGTATCCAACAAGTATGGATGAATCCGTGGACTCGATACATCTTACAAGAGAAAACATAATTTATGCTTATCTGATAAATTTATTTCTCTTGTGATGTATCGAGTCCACGGCCCGCCCTGTTTATTTAAGACAGGCAGTATATTTTTATTTAAAAAACTTCAGTCACCACTGCACCCTATAGTTTCTCCTTTTTCTTCCTAGCCTTCGGTCGAATAACTGGGGGGTGGAGCTAAGGGAGGAGCTATATAGACAGCTCTGCTGTGGGTGCTGTCTTTGCCACTTCCTGTAGGGAAGGAGAATATCCCACAAGTATGGATGAATCCGTGGACTCGATACATCACAAGAGAAATAAATTTATCAGGTAAGCATAAATTATGTTTTTTACACATGAAGTCAATAAGAATGTTATCCATTGTTAAATGTATAATTGGTTGGTGATTCTAAGAAATCTACAATAAGCCCATAATGGGTGTATGCAGCTAGTTGCCATACACCACAGATACTCTAGGTGGTTGGGACTGAATTCTAGGGTGGGGTGTAATTACTCGAGAAGATAGCTATAGATGAGAAGCAGATGACTAGGGTGGGGTGTAATTACTCGAGAAGATAGCTATAGAAGAGAAGCAGGTGACTTAGCTCAAAGTTTAATTAATATATACGGCATATATATACTGTATATACTAGTGTTCACAAGTTTTGGGTCAGTTAGAAATTTCCTTGTTTCAGAAAGAAAAGCAATTTTTTTTTGTCCATTAAAATAACATCAAATTGGCCAGTAATACAGTGTAGACATTGATAATGTTGGAAATGACTATTGTAGCTGGAAACGGCTAATTTTCAATGGAATATCTACATAGGCGTTGTGACGATCAGGGTTACCCACCACAGAAAGGGTTATCAGACCCCTTCTACTGTCACTAATATATCACAATCTAGCCACACCAGGCCAGCTTGTGATTTAGTTCAGTGAGTGCAAGGGTTAACAACACTCTCTAGTCTGTACTAGACTTAAAAGAAATGCCCAAAACTCCCCTTTAATGCCACCCACACTTAAGTAACTATAATATCTAGCTCAAAAACTGCCACCACTTATGATTTATTATAGGGAAAATCCTAAGTAAAAACCCAGACTTACACATTAACTCTCAGAATACAATTTAGCAGAGAATAACCTAAATTATACAGTTCTAATACTCCAGTCCTTTCAGTAACGTGGTTCAATTATTAGACAAAGGCCAAAGCTTAATAAAGGAATTATTTATTATGCCAAAAATATTATGCACAATGCATTATTAATAAAAATTTGTTACAAATAAAATTACACACAGCAAATAGTTTTTAAAATAAAAAAGGAGAAAAACAGATTGAATACTTTACTAGTCTTTGGAATCTGTTACCAGAGAGATGGCATGAAGCAATTGGGTCCTTACTCTGTGTTGTCACAACCTCCCTTGTAAGAATGACAATCTTATAGTTAAAAACAAAATTCTTATACCTATTTTCCCGAGATCAAGTTGCCTGACCACACCCTCCTGGGCGGGCTAAGAAACCTCCCTGTCTTTATGACCTTCAATAAACTAAGTCTTTGCCTGAAATTATAGAACCCATTATAATTTCTGCTAGGTAAATCTATTTTCATATATATAGATAGATAGATAGAGAGAGAGAGAGAGGAACTCTCTTAGTTTCATTGGGAGAATCAATTTGATATAAAATATGACAGGGTTGTCATATTTCCCTTAATTTAATGTCATAACAGTTTTAAACACATATATACATTATACCCATGTCCCTTTATTGACCTTATCAGTTTCTGTGACTGAGGCCCTGTTTTGCATCATGCCCGCTGCTGACAGTCTGAGCCATAAAGGTCCCCCCTGTGTAAGCATTTATGAGGCTTCTGGCACTTCAAAGAAAACACAAACAGAAACAAACTTGAAAAACAAATCTTTTTTAGCTTACAGGCAAAACAGAATTAACCCCTTAGCAGCTAAATTCATGACACCTCCCCCAATAAGAGACGCAAAAGGGGGTGGCTACAAGCCACTCCCGATGCGTATCAAAGGGAGCTTCCCCTCGTGGTGATAACGCCATTGCCAGACAAATTGCACATAGCACTTTTGCCATCAGTATGCCCTCCATTTAAAAATGACACACTATTCACTCTACCCAGCTGATTTAATATATTGCAGGGACCCTCCCATGCAGCCTGTAGTTTGTTCTGCCTCATGGGTGTTAGTACAAGAACATTTTGGCCCATCTCATACACTCCCTCTCTGGCAGTAAAATCCTGCAACTGTTTTTGTAGGGATATGGCATTAGCATCTCTGGGTAATGCAGGTACCTTCCCCAATAAGGCTTGCATCTTATCCCTGAATAACACATAATTCCCTGTTACAGAGGTGTCCGTGGAGCCTAGGGTCTTGCTACATATTGTGTGCTCTCTGAACATATTGTGTGCTGTCAGTTGCTGCTTAACTATCCAGGGCTCTTGCCCTCCCACTGGAGTAGAATTCCTGTACTCCTGCAACCCTAACAGGGTTGGTAGGAGGTTGACTAATAGCCCCCTCTTTTCCACTGTGGGACCTAGCTGCTGGCCCTGCGGGGGACTCTAATTCTGCACACCTATCAGTGCATCTGTTGAATGGCACTGTTGGGCTGTGTAAATACACTTCTCTGTACTCCTCCCCCAGTGTCTGCAGTCTGTGTCAGTCTCTGTCCCCTAGTCTGTGCAGTCTGTTTATAGGTCACAGCTGAAGTTACTGGGGTCTCTGTCACCCACAATCTTTCACTCTTACTCTGGGGGTCCCTCAAAGAGTATCATGTACCCTCCTCCCCCACACACTCTGAAATCTGTGGCTCTGTTGCTTTTATCATAGAGTGGCCTACCTTTTCCCCCTGCTCTCTCTCACAGTCATTCTGCCACTTCACATCCCCACACGGAATTTGGGATCCTTCTGACACTGGTGCAGACAAGCACATATCTTCCTTCTGCCATTTATCCCATATATCCTGTCTTTCCACAGGGGACTCAATTGGTCCTGGCCCACATCATCCAGCGGCCCAGTCAGTCTCACCTCCTTCTATAGAATCCATTGATTCAATCACAGACAGACACTCTCCACTCATCTGCCTCCTTTCACAGACAGTTTCTCCCTGTACAGTTAAACTCGGTTCAGGCACAGACAGACCCACACAGTCTATCTGCCTTTCTCCCCCATCAGTCTCACACTGTATAGTTAACTTTAATTCTGCAGATACTGCTGGTTTAACTACAGGAAGACACACGCCATCTATCCGTTGTTCTCCCCAGTCAGTCTCTCCTCTTACAGGTTCACATCTCAGCACAGACACCCCCAGTTCAGGCACAGCACTTTGCACACATGCACTCTGTCCTCCCTCCTGGTCATACTGTCTCTGAGCATTTTCACACACAGCCCTTTTCACATAAGGGTCTACAAGTAATGTCCCTAGGTCACATGTAGCATTGTCAGGCACATAAAGAGATAACAATCTAGCCAGATCAGTACCCAGTAGAACATCATTAGGAATATTTTCAGATACCCCCACATTTTTTAAACCTCTCCCCACTCCCCAATCAAGATATACTTGTGCCATAGGCACTGCAAGTTTCATTCCCCCAATCCCTTTAATTGCTACAGTCCTGCCAGGAATAATGTCCTTAGAGCGCACCATCCCTGGACGCACAAGAGTCACTGCTGCGCCTGTGTCCCGAAGCCCAAGTGTTACCTTAGTTCCGACGAGCACAGGTTGCAAGTTCTCCTGGTTGCTTTCCTCTGGACGTGTAACAAATAAAACAGATGCCGCTACTTCTGAGGGATTACCCCCTCCAGCTAATTGCTCCAAGTTAATCTTCTCTGGGCAAGTGGAGCTGATGTGGCCCACTTTGTTGCAAGCAAAACACCTGCGGGTATCCCCCTGCCCAGGTGCAGCACTCACCCCTCCTTTCCCAGAGAGAGCAGATACACTAGACAAAGGCACAGCAGGTTTTGTGAAGGGGGGTTGGGCAGCAGCTTCTTTCCAGGTGGATCCCCCCTTAGCAAAGTATTTTCTCCCATTCCCTGGTGACCTGTTGGCTGTGTAAAAATCAGTTAGCTCACCAGCTTCCAATGCTGTTATGGGTTTACAATCCAAAACCCATTCTTGAACTTCTGCTGGGCACAGCTGCAAAAATTGCTCCTTCACAATCAGCACTTCCAGCTCCTCCATAGTGGCAACCTTTAGCCCTCTGACCCACTGTTTAAAGGCTGTCATCAAGTTCCCAACAGCTGCAGTATAGCTCTCTGACGTACCTTTCTGCAGAGAGCAGAATTTCTTCCTGTACACCTCAGGAGTAAGATTATATCTCCTCTGCAGTGCAGCTTTGATGGAATCATAGCCCTGATCAAATTCTGGGGGTAGTTCAGCAAAAACCTCCAGTGCAGGACCTTTCAGGCCAGGGGTAAGGTACTTGGCCCACTGCTCCCTTGGAAACTGGAACTGTCAGCAAACTTTCTCAAAGCTACACAGGAATACATCCACATCGCCATCTTTCTCCAGAGTGGAAAAATTCTCTGCACGCACTCTGGGAACAGGTGGGTCTCTAGGTTCACTAACAACAGGTGAGACCATCCCTCTCTCCAACCGTACAAGCTGTAGCTGATACTCTCTCGCAGCCTGTCATTCAGCAGCCTGTCTCTCAGCTGCCAGAGACCCTCTCTCAGCTGCTAGAGACTCTCTCTCAGCTTCCATAGCCGCCTGCCTCTCAGCTATAGCCGCCTATCTCTCATAAAATTTTGTAATCAGTTCCATGCACAAACTTGCATCCACTGAGCCCATATGTTTCAGAACAGTTTGCAAATAACAGTTCAATGATTCCCCAGATCCTGATGAATCACTGCCCACAGCTGCAGACACGTCTCCTGATGCTTCAACTGGTGTGCCCTGGCTGTTATCATATTCGATAAGAAGTTGTATTAGTCCATCTTTGTTCTTTCCACGGGATGGGATATCTCGCTCCTGGCATAATAGTGCCAACATTTCCTTCATTTGTTGCTGATATAACTCCATAGTAAAAATAAAATAGAAAAGAAAAACAGAGAATAGGGAAGGGGACTGTTTGCAATGTGTGACTATATAATGCACTGAGTTTTAGCCTTCGGAAATTGTGCGTTACAATTTCTTTTTAGTACTGAGATTTTCACGCTAGCAAATCCGCAAGTACTAAAAGCTAATAACAAAAATGATCTACACCGCTGCCCACCAATTTGTGACGACCAGGGTTACCCAACCCTGCGTCAGTCACTTATTTGGCACAGAAAGGGTTATCAGACCCCTTCTACTGTCACTAATATATCACAATCTAACCACACCAGGCCAGCTTGTGATTTAGTTCAGTGGGTGCAAGGGTTAACAACACTCTCTAGTCTGTACTAGACTTAAAAGAAATGCCCAAAACTCCCCTTTAATGCCACCCACACTAAACTAACTATAATATCTAGCTCAAAAACTGTCACCACTTATGATTTATTAAAGGGAAAATCCTAAGGAAAAACCCAGGCTTACACATTAACTATCAGAATACAATTTAGCAGAGAATAACCTAAATTATACAGTTCTAATACTCCAGTCCTTTCAGTAACGTGGTTCAATTATTAGACAAAGGCCAAAGCTTAATAAAGGAATTATTTATTATGCCAAAAATATTATGCACAATGCATTATTAATAAAAAGTTGTTCCAAATAAAATTACACACAGCAAACAGTTTTTAAAATAAAAAAGGAGAAAAACAGGTTGAATTCTTTACTAGTCTTTGGAATCTGTTACCAGAGAGATGGTATGAAGCAATTGGGTCTTTACTCTGTGTTGTCACAGTCTCCCTTGTAAGAATGACAATCTTATAGTTAAAAACAAAATTCTTATACCTATTTTCCAGAGATCAAGTTGCCTGACCACACCCTCCTGTCTTTATGACCTTCAATAAACTAAGTCTTTGCCTGAAATTATAGAACTCATTATAATGTCTACTAGGTAAATCTATTTATATATATATATATATATATATATATATATATATATATATATATATATATATATATATATATATATATATATATATATATATATATATATATAGACAGGCACTCTCTTAGTTTCATTGGCAGAATCAATTTGATATCAAATATGACAGGGTTGTCATATTTCCCTTAATTTAATGTCATAACAGTTTTAAACACATATATACATTATACCCATGTCCCTTTATTGACCTTATCAGTTTCTGTGACTGAGGCCCTGTTTTGCATCATGCCCGCTGCTGACAGTCTGAGCCATAAAGGCCCCCCATGTGTGAGCATTTATGAGGCTTCTGGCACTACAAAGAAAACACAAACAGACAGTTCTTCTTGAAAAACAAATCTTTTTAGCTCACAGGCTAAACAGAATTAACTCCTTAGCCGCTAAATCCTGAGGTATTCGTGACAGGCGTACAGAGGCCCATTATCAGCAACCATCTGTCCCGTGTTCCAATGGCATGTTGTGTTTGCTAAACAAAGTTAATAATTTTAAAAAAGCTAATTGATCATTAGAAAATCCTTTTGCAATTTTGTAAGCACAGCTGAAAAAAACATAAATTATGCTTACCTGATAATTTCATTTTCATCTGAAGGGAAGAGTCCACAGCTTCATTCTTTTCTTTTGGGAATTCAGAACCTGGCCACCAGGAGGAGGCAAAGACACCCCAGCCAAAGGCTTAAATACCACCCCCACTTCCCTCATCCCCCAGTCATTCTGCCAAGGGAACAAGGAACAATAGGAGAAATATCAGGGTGAAAAAAAGGTGCCAGAAGAACAAAAAATTTATAGCCGCCTCATAGAGATAAAAGCACAGGCGGGAGCTGTGGGCTCTTCCCTTCAGAAGAAAATGAAATTATCAGTTAAGCATAATTTATGTTTTTGTTCTTAAAAAGGGAAGAGTCCACAGCTGCATTCTTTACTTTTGGGAAAACAATACCCAAGCTAGAGGACACTGAATGCAATAATGGGTGGGTACAAAAGGCAGCCCCTTCGAAAGGCACCACAGCCTGAATTACTCAACACCCATCAGTTATACCACCGGCAAAGCCGAACTAGAGACCCCTCAGACCCAGAGTCCGTCAGGTCCAAACAACCTCCAAAGCATCTGCCCCACGGGACACGACACCCAAGAAGGTACCCGTTTAAAGATAAGGACCGCATCTGCCCCCCAAAAGGGCACCTGAGACCAGGAAATCCAAAGGAACTTTTCCCACTCAACACCTAAAAGCAACCCATGGTTGTCTTTACAAAGGCAATGCCCAGGGAGACAAACTATCTAGAACTCAAGGACCCAAAAAGAAGGATCTATACACAAGGAACATGTCCTCAAAAGGACTTGAGGAACCCCTCATGTCCCCCAATCCCATACCATACCCTATATCTAGAACTGGAGGCTAGATAGGCGGAGACAGCAGGAACAGGATAAATTTCCCAGCAGCTAGAACAGAGCTCTTGCAGAGAAACTCAAAATGTCTGAACAGGAACTCTCAAAGACCAGCCTCTAAAAGGAAGGCCGACCCTATCGCTAACTCAAAACCTTCTAATGGCGCGTCAAGCTAGTTAGCATCCAGACAAAAGCAAGTAGCTGTAACTGGATACACCATCACTAAGCAAATCGCTGTGGACGGTTTCCTTAAAACAAGAATGTTCTTGTAAAGCTCGGCTAATCCCCCTTAAGGGACTCAAGGCGCTTCTCATCTATCAACCTCGAAAGAAGGAAGGCTGAGTAGACCTCGCCGGGGATCGAACTTGCAACCCTCGGTTTGCTACAGTGCCGAGTAGCCACAGTGCAATAGTATGCTGAGCTAGCTGTCCAGCTCCAAAGGCCCACCGAATAGCGGCTCCAAGAAGCGCCCCCTCCCGGCACCAGACACCGGTAGAAGAAGGAGGACATCCAAAGTCCTCCCTCAAGGAAAGGGTCAACAGCAGAAACGGTCAACACTGCGTAGAGTAACCAACCCCTAATCTTCCCTCCAGGATAATGGTCCCAGCCCAAAGGCTAGTCAAAAGACCGAAGACAAGAGTCCCAGACTACAAAATCCCCTGTTAGACCGCTGCTACAAACGGCATGCTACCATGAGTCAAAGAAACATTGTGCTCAGGTACGAGACCCTCCTACACACAGTCGTGGACAAAAAAGGACACACTTCCCAAGGGAAAAAGTCCACCAAAGCCTCAGCATCCAAATATTGGACACACGTAGTAGAAGCCCCCATGGGAGCAAAACCCTTAGTCTCCTGCTGCAGGAATGGAGGAACCATACACTGCATCACAGCTCCCCTCCCAGGACCTAAAACACAGGAAGGGAAAAAACCCTTGCAAGGCAGACCAAGGACCCCCAGGACTCCACGATACTAAAATAATTCTGAACCCGGAGAACCCAAACCCTACTCTGAAAGAGAAGGGAATGAACGGAAAAGAACCCCCTACCATAGAGGTGAGACCCCTCGGCCACATCGCCAACCCAGTTGAAAAGTACCTGGAGTCTACAAGGAACATCGTGAATGCACCAGAAGACAGGTAGGGGCCCATCAGAAAGGCCTAAAGCCTGAGCTACAGTCACAAAGGCATCTCTCACAGAGCCACAGCCCCAACGAAGAGGGCTCAAGGGACCACAACTTCAATTGAGAACCGAACCGTCCACACCCATCCACAGAGACACGAGGACCAGGCCAGGTTTCTCGACAATGGAAAAATCTAATCTCGGAGAGAATCCAAACTGCCTCCTCCAAGGAGGAGCTCTAAAGTCCGTAGATCTGGCGATCTAGATAACCTCAAACTCAAGAGTCATGAAGGACTTCTGAACAGTCTGAGAATCAGCATCCAGTGAAATGGATCACAAGAAATCTCGTAGGCAAGCAGCAAAACGTGATACCCGGGCAGGGTAACATTAATACCCAAAGGAAATAATAATCCAGGGCCCTGCTCTCCATCCCAGAGAAGTAACGAAAGGCATCACCCATGAAACTCCAAATGGAGTATCTAGGAAAGAGGGACAACTGCCTGACCCAACCTCGACACTGCTACTGACAAGCCCTAAGGCTAGTGTAACATCGAGGACCAACACACCCGAACAGCAAAGACCATAGTCCGACCGAGGGTATTAGCTGAAATAGACGACAGTCAGAGAGCTTGAAAAAGCTATTATTCAAGGAAAACTACCTTGAGCAGGCAAACGTTGGAGTTGCAACTCCCACAGAAGGCAGGAAATTCCTGCACACCACCTCCCAGAGTAACCTGACTCGAAACAGAAAAAAACATGCCCCCCTACCCGACAGAGTCTGGAAGAACTTTGAGTGAAAACCAAATGTTAATCACCCAGCACATCAGACCAAACAGGTCACACACATCTCCCAACTTCCATTTAAAGGAAATAACCGTTCTAAGTCTTGGGGACCTGAAGAACCTAGAGTCGTCTGCAGAAGCAGAATTATAGCGCAGGCGAATAGCCCGAATCGACCACCCTTAGAGTGATACGCACAACCCTTCGTCCGGATAAGTTGTATATAAACCATAGGCCTCGTACATCAGTAGGATCCGAGCCCAGAGTCCATAGAATAGGCCTAGAGGAATCCTCAGCACCACGAAGGTGACATGAACCCTGGTAACACCTGAAAAAGCGCCCGACCAGTACCAGCCTGGTATAAGAGCCCTCTGGAACTGTTCAAGGTCCAAGAAAAATTGTCCCGAAGAATTGATAAATTAACTAGAAACGAAAATTCTAATATTCAACAAGTGAGCAACTCCCGAGGGAGTGCCCACACGATCTCGAGTCGCAAGTATCGGTTCCAAAAAGAAACTATAAAGCGAAATCTAACAGACCTGAGCTCAAGGAAAACCAATTAAACACATCCAAAAATAAAATGAAAGGCAGCACCCATCGGGTGAACGTCCAAGGTGAATGAAAACGACAACAGGACCAGCCGAGTAGAGGTCCCATTCACCCAAGCTCAGAAAGAGAACCGAAAAAACATATAAAAATAAAATGAAGACGATAAGGAGATTGGCTTCATCCCCTAATGTCATATCCATTTTGACATCCAACTTCTAAGGCCTCGGATCCTCTAACATTGCCAAAACATGTCTTAAAAGAACCCTAAGGCGAGCCAGCCTATAACAGAAGGCAAAATCATCCCTCACCGAATCTGCTGGAGTCCTCGGGCCAACGTTTCCCTGGAAGGCCGAACTGAATAGGGCAATCCCACGCTCGATGGGCCTAGGTTAACGGAGCACGGACAGTATTGGAGAAATACTTCACTTGGGAGATATAAATGAGACAGTGCCATAGAAATGGCCATGCGGAACTGTGCCATAACCTCCGGTGGAAACAGGCCACTCTCCGGAGAAGGATTGAAGGCCATAGGGACACCTGCATGCGTAGCCGGGAAAGGGTCTTGGGCACGCGCCTCACGGGTCATAGAAACCACGGAGGCAGATGGCTCAACACACTCTAAGCTCCCAGACTCAGGAGAAGAGAGTACTCTAGAACGGCACCCGGAACATAATTGATGGGCATTAATTACCCAGGCCATTTCATATTCATCAAAAGACACATCCTCCGTATCAGAGGCATCCGTGTCGTGCATATCAGAATCCTCCATAATTTTAGGATTACAAAAGATTAAACTAACTGGCACCCTCTGACACCCCCAATGGCTGGGGCACTCACCACCTCCTGTGAACCCGACAACCTACAACCCGACAGCTAGACTCTCTCAATCGCACACGATCATCATACGGAAGTAAAAAACAACGTAACTGTCACGAAGTGCACCGTGCCAGTCACAAAAGGGCGCATAATCTGGAAAGATTGCACCATTAAAAGAAGGCTGTTATGTTCCGTAAAGGCCGAGAACCTAAGTAAAGCTACACATTTGCAGATAGAACCATATAACAAACATGTTCAATAACCCCCCTCAGGAGATATTAACCCATGATTCCTTATTAAGATAAAAGGAGTCCCACTGGGACCCTACCTTGTTTCGTTAACATTACATTCACATATCGAAATAAAATGAATCTATGTCGGGGAACAGAAACACGTCCCTTCAAGTGTGACAGATAGTAGCTTCACTTCTAACATGGACTTGAGTGAAGAAAGGTTGGCAGTGAAACTCGTCAACGCCGATTACCAAAGGAGCTGTTAATATGAGTCGGGATGGGTTTGCAGGAAAACTCTCCCTGCATCTACAGACTCTAACTTTCATCCATGCTCTCACTGAGAGGCTGACAGGATTACTTAATACTCCAGTCCCATTGTGAAGAGTACTACCCTCCATAAGAGACTATCTCAAACTTCTGTACACTTCTCTGCCAACCTCCTGTGACGAGAGGCAAAGAATGACTGGGGGATGAGGGGGGAGGTATTTAAGCCTTTGGCTGGGGTGTCTTTGCCTCCTCCTGGTGGCCAGGTTCTGAATTCCCAAAAGTAAAACATGCAGCTGTGGACTCTTCCCTTTTAAAAAGAAAATGTTGTGCTGATTAAAGAAGCAATAAAACTGGCCTTGATTAGACTAGTTGAGTATCTGGCTCAAAAATATGAGGTCTCAGGAAAAAAAAGGTATGCAACGGGCTTTAACATAGAGATACATTCATGTACATGTCTAAATATATATATATATATATATATATATATTTATAATGAGGAAAAAGATCACGCTGAGTCCTCATAGTATATCCACTAATTTATTAGGATACTGGCTTCGGTCAGCAAAGGTAAACTCTTATCTGACGCATTTTGCGCATGGTTATATGTGTGTGCATATTTATTTCTATGTGTATATATGTATTTACAGACATACAATATCTCACAAAAGTGAGTACACCTCTCACATTTTTGTAAATACAGTAGTTTATTATATATTTTCATGTGACAACACTGAAGAAATGACACTTTGCTACAATGTAAAGTAGTGAGTGTACAGCCTGTATAACAGTGTAAAATTGCTGTCCCTTCAAAATAACTCAACACACAGCCATTAATGTCTAAACCGTTGGCAACAAAAGTGAGTACACCCCTAAGTGGGAATGTCCAAATTTAGCCCAAAGTGTCAATATTTTGTGTGGCCACCGTTATTTTCCAGCACTGCCTTAACCCTCTTGGGAATGGAGTTCACCAGAGCTTCACAGGTTGCCACTGGAGTCCTCTTCCACTCCTCCATGACAACATCACAGAGCTGGTAGATGTTAGAGACCTTGCACTCCCCCACCTTCCGTTTAAGGATGCCCCCAGATGCTCAATAGGGTTTAGGTCTAGAGACATGCTTGGCCAGTCCATCTTTACCCTCAGCTTCTTTAGCAAGGCAGTGGTCGTCTCTCATATTGGAATACTGCCCTGCGGCCCTGCTTCAGTACTGTGGGGCTTGGTTTGAGTTTCCTCACTGAAATTATATACACACACAGGTGAAGTCATAGGACAAATTAAATCTTTTTTTTATAATCTCCTGTGTTCATGAATACCAGATATGTATTGGTTTGTGCAAAGTTTTGGTTATTAGAAAGCCTCTAATTGTAGGTGTGCATCCCAGTTATGAAATACAGTTTTTATGTATTACAATAGGTCAACAGCTCATCTGGTATGGCTTAAAGGGACAGTATACACTAATTTTCATATAACTGCATGTAATAGATACTGCTATAAAGAAGAATACGCACAGGTACTGATCTAAAAATCCAGTATAAAACCTTTTTAAAACCTCAATTAGAAGCTCCTGGCTTAGCACTGTTGATGAGGTTAGGCTGTGATGCCCACTGAAAGGGGCTGGGAAAACAAGAAGACCCCCTTTCCCTGCATATGAAAAGACAGATAACATAGACAGGAGCCAGCAGGAATCTATAAACAAGTTTATACATCTGACACTGTGGGGCTTGGTTAGGAGTCTGAAAATCAGAATACCAGATAATCAAGACTTCTTAAAAACAAGACTGGATTAAAATAATCTAATTTGAATGTTCACCGGTTCTGGCTATGATAGGAATACTTCTTAAGATCAATTAATTAATTTTTGTATAAGAAATATTATGATATTCTTAATGTTTGAAAACATTTCTGTATCTTTGTTTTTTTTATATATATTAGAGACTGCCTATAAATACTTATGGACAATATTGCTTCAAGTAATGATCTAATACACTGGAACAATAAGATTGGACTGAGCCCTACTGTGATGATCAGGGTTAAACAACCCTGCACTAGTCACTTGTTTGGCACAGAAAGGTTTAACAGACCCTTTCCACCTTAACCAATTTGTCACAGTCTAGCCACTCCAAGCAAGCCTGTGACTTAGTTCATTGGGTGCAAAGGTTAACAACACTCTCTAGTCTGTTCTAGACCTAGAGAAATGCCCCAAACTCTACTTTATTGGTACCCACACTAAACTATTTTTAAGCTGCCACCACGTAAGATATATTATATGGGAAATCTTAAGTGTTTTGGATCTTATATTGGCAGACCAGATTACCATCTGGGATGCTGCTTCGGAGCCCTATCGTTAAGAAGCAGCGGTCTAGAAAATCGGGATGATTGACTGCCCCTGCTAGCGGCCAGTTGTCCGCCAGTGACCAGGGGGCGGCATTGCACAAACATTTCACTAGAAATGCTTGTGCAATGTTAAATGCTGACAGCGTATGCTGTTGGCATTTAGCGAGGTAGCGAATCATGTCCGCTCAACTATTAATAAATCTACCCCATAGTGCAAGTTCAGATGAGTATTTCAGGTTAAATACCATTTCTTAAGGGGACTTGGGGTATGTGTTGGATGTCAATTCTTCTGATCACAGGTGTGCAGGACAAGCTGCAGACAGGTGAGACTTTGTAGCTTTCCGCAGGTGATGTTGTTGCAATAGGAGTGTCAAGAGGGATGCAGAAAGTTTTAGACAACCTTTGACATCACCATTTGGTGTTTATTCTACTGTGATGTCCCCAGCATTCCTTATCTCTAGCCCACCCTTCTAGTTTGACTTTGGACTGTTTCCTGGATTAAGATTCAAACCTGACTCCTTGCTGTGTTACACTTGTGCTCTGCTGATTTCCTGGCTACTGATTTATGGAACAGTTTGACTATTCTGGATTCTCCTTATGCATTGCTTCCTGGTTCCTGATTTACTGTTTTCTGACATCAGCTTTGCTTCTGACTATTCATCTGGTTTACTGCTACTTAGCTACTGGTTCTGATTTCAGCTTGTTCCTAATTCTTGCTTACAGACCATCTTCAAAGGCAATTGGCTGTTTACCATTACACCCAGTAAACTTCAGTTAGTGTATTGCTATTTGTTAACTTTGAGCATAGCAACACTAATTTATTTTTCACTCATCTTGGAATGCCAATGTGAGTTGACAGACCCAGTATGGAAATCTAGGCATCTAGAAAATAGGACTGAATAAACCACATCTTTGAGGACAGATTAAAAGGTTAATCCATGAGATGGTGTATATGGCCTGGATTAACATGTAATCTGAATGCTAAATTAAGGAGGAAAACAAAAATTATGCTTACCTGATAAATTTCTTTCCGGACATCGCGAGTCCACAACTTCATTCCAATTACTAGTGGAATATTCACTCCTGGCCAGCAGGAGGAGGTAAAGAGCACCGCAGCAAAGCTGTTAAGTGTCACTTCCCTTACCCATAACCCCTAGTCATTCCGCAGAAGGGAAATGGAAAAAGAAGATGACCCAAAGGTGTAGGGGTGCCTGAGGTTGAGTAAAAAAATTACTGTCTAAACTAAAGGGTGGGGTCATGGACTCTCCATGTCCGGAAAGAAATGTATCAGGTAAGCATACATTTGGTTTTCTTTCCTAAGACATGGAGAGTCCACGACTTCATTCCAATTACTAGTGGGAACCAATACCCAAGCTAGAGGACACGGAATGAACAGGGAGGGAGAATAAGGCAAGCGGACCTAAACAGAAAGCACCACTGCTTGAAGAACCTTACTCCCAAAGAAAGCCTCAGCCGAGGCAAAAGTATCAAATTTGTAGAATTTGGAAAAAGTATGCAGAGAGAACCAAGTTGCAGCCTTGCAAATCTGTTCCACTTAAGCTTAATTTTTGAAAGCCCAAGAAGAAGAGACAGCCCTAGTGGAATGAGCTGTAAGTCTCTCAGGAGGCTGCTGTCCAGCAGTCTCATAAGGAAAATGAATCATACTTCTCAACCAGAGGGAAAGAGAAGTAAAAGTAGCCTTCTGACTATGCTGACCAAATTGCCACTTTAAAAAGGGACACATGAAAAATACATATGTCAAGGTTCTTATACAAATAATTTCTTTAAACAGCCCTGAAAACAGCCCTGACATATGTATTTTTCATATGTGTCTCTTTTTAAAGCAGCAATATGGTCACCCTACTTCTGACCCTTACGTTTTTTCAAAGAAACAAACTAATAGGGCAGAAGACTGACGAAAATCCTTAGTAGCCTGTAGGTTAAATTTTAGAGCATGCACCACATCCAAGTTATACAGACTTTCTTTATGAGAGGAAGGATTAGGAAAAATAGAATGAACAACAATCTCCTGAATAATATTTCTATCCGAAACCACCTTAGGGAGAAAAATAAGGTAAGGCGAATCGCACTGCAAAGTTGAGAGTTGGAAACTCTCTGAGCAGAAGAAATAGCAATAAGAAACAAAAACTTTCAAGATAACAGCTTAATATCTATGGAATGCATTGGCTTAAAAGGAGCCTGCTGCAAAACTCTAAGAACTAGGTTAAGGCTCAAAGGAGGAGCAACAGACTTAAACACAGGCCTGATTCTAACCAGTGCCTGACAAAAAGATTGAACATCTGGCACATCCGCCAGACGCTAATGCAGAAATCTGACCTTTCAGAGAACTGACTGACAACCCTTTCTCCAAACCATCCTGGAGAAAAGACAAAATTCTAGGAATCCTGACTCCACTCCAAGAGTAGCCCTTAGATTCACACCAATTAAAGGTATTTATGCCATACCTTATGGTAAATCTTATGAGTAACAGGCTTGCAAACCTGAATCATAGTATCAATGACAGACTCAGAAAACCCACGCTTAGCCAGAACTAAGGGTTCAATCTACAAGCAGTCAGCTTCAGAGAAACGAGATTTGGATGGAGGAAAGGACCCTGAGTTAGAAGGTCCATCCTCCAAGGTAACCTCCAAGAGATGACATCTTTACTAGGTCCGCAAACCAGATCCTGCAAGGCCATGCAGGAGCTATTCAAATGACAGATGCTCTCTCCTGTTTGATACGAGCAATGACTTGTGGAAGGAGAGCAAACGGAGGAAACAGGTATGCTCTACTGAAGTCCCAAGGAACCACCAGAGCATCCATCAGGGCGGCCTGAGGATCTGTTGACCTTGAACCGTTCCTTGGAAGCTTGGCGTTCTGACGAGATGCCATCAGATCCAACTTCGACACCCCCCACTTGAGGGTTAACCTGGAGAACACCTTCGGATGGAGAGCCCACTCCCCGGGATGAAAGGTCTGTCTGCTCAGGAAATCCGCCTTCCTTATAAACTGGGCTAAAGACAACTGAGGCGAGGCCAGGCCATCAGAGCATTGAAGATTGCTCTCACTCCAAGATGTTTATTGGAAGAGAAGACTCCTCCCGAGTCCATAGGCCCTGAGCCTTTAACGATTCCCAGTCTGCTCCCTAGCCTAGCATCCGTGGTCACAATCACCCAGGAGGGTCTTCGGAAGCATGTGCCCTGAGACAGATGAGTATGTATGAGATAATGCTTGTTGAAAAGATGGCACCTGAACCAATATGTCACCCTGGTAAGGTGCCACCGCAATTCCCTGAGACCTGACAACTGCCAAGAAAGCCCCCAGAACCTTTGAGATGATTCTGGGAGCTGTGGCAAGGCCAAACGGAAGAGCCACAAACTGAAAGTGCTTGTCTAGAAAAGCGAATCTCAGGAACTGATGATGATTCCTGTGGATGGGAATATGAAGATATGCCCCTTCAGGTCTATGGTCATCATGAACTGACCCTCTTGGACCAAAGGAAGAATGGAACGAATGGTTTCCATTTTGAAGGACGGTACCCTGAGAAACTTGTTGAGACACTTTAGGTCTAAAATGGGTCGAAAAGTTCCCTCTTTTTTGGAAAACAAACAGATTTGAATAAAATCCTAGACCCTGTTCTCTTACTGGAACTGGAACAATCACTCCCAGGGAGGAAAGGTCCTGAACGCACTTTAAGAATGCCTCTATTTTTACCTGATCCGCAGATAACCTTGAGAGGCGAAATCTGCCCTTGGGAGGACGAGATTTGAATTCTATTTTGTACCCCTGAGATACTATGTCCACAGCCCAAGGATCTGGGACATCTCGTATCCACAATTGAGGGAAAAAAGGAAAGTCTGCCCCCCCCCCACTTGATCCTATCCCAGACCTTTCATGCTGACTTAGTCTCATCAGAGGGCTTCTTTGATTGCTTTCCCTTATTCCAAGACTGATTGGGTTTCCAAGAAGACTTGGACTTCTCCTGCTTGGAGGAAGGAGAGGAAGACTTTTGACCTTTGAAGTTACGTGTGGTTATCTATTAATAAATGTCACCACATTACGAAAGGAACGAAAATTACTTTGATGTCCTTTAGGTCCCAATAAGACCCACACAGAGTCTTAATAAATAAAATTAGCTACAGATTTTAAGATAACTCCTTCATACCCATAAAGATTAACCCCCAATTCTCCTGTCACATACGTTTTATGTGCCTGCACACTGCCTAAATAAAATGCTCTACTAAGGATTTAGCATGTCCCAAATAAAGCAGAGAAATCCTCCTAAGTGTAAGTCTCCAAGACCTACAAGAAAAAAGTACTTACCTGCAAATCCAGCTGTCTGGCAGGAAAACAGAGACCTGTAAAAAAAGAAAGAACAGAGTAACCAACTCTTGCTTTCTATACCAAGGGCAGCAAATATGTTAGAAATCTGAGCAAGGACCACCTCACTACTTTCTAACTGCTTAAAAGCCACCACTACTCTTACTCAAGAGATTGACGTGGACACAGCTAAACCCAAATCCTTGCTTGCAGGGAAAAGTACCCAAAAAAGGAATCAATATCTTCAGACACCAAACTTCACCTCCTTCACACGGTCTGGAACAGGAAACACTTCCACAGAGGGAGGAACATCATAGTATTTGTTAAGCTTACTAGATTTCTTAGGGTTGACAGTGACAGGAGAGTCGTAGTCATCCAAAGTAGCCAGTACCTCTTTTAAGAGTAAATGGTGTTCAAGCTTAAATCTGAAGTTTACTTCTGCAGCATCAAACAAAGGAATTATACTGTCAGAATCTGAGATTTCACCCTCAGAGGCTACCTAAGTATCCTCCCTCCTCATCAGACTTATGAGGAAGGTCCACCTTCATGGCAGCAGATAGGACAGACACCTTACCATCGGACAAATGTTTAGATTTCCTCTTGCGTTTTCCCAACATAGAAAAAGCAGATAATGCCACAGATACCGCAGAGAATATCTGTGCAGCAAAATCTGATGGCAAATAAACTCTTCCAGGAGGCTGAGAGGAACTGCAGGGCACTGCACGTGACACCATTAAAGCTTGGGACGTTTGAGGAGAAAGCTGTGGCATTGCCTGAACATCATCATCCTGAGAGACATTAGGCTCAGAAACAAGAAATTTATCTTTACATGTCAATATTTTATCTAGACATGAGGAACAAAATTACATGCCATTGACAGAAGCAAAGAGAATGACTGGGGGTTATGGGTAAGGGAAGTGACACTTAAAAGCTTTGCTGTGGTGCTCTTTGCCTCCTCCTGCTGGCCAGGAGTGAATATCCCACTAGTAATTAGAATTACGTTGTGGACTCTCCATGCCTTAGGAAAGAAATCAGAATCAAATTCTTTCTATATTGAGCATACAATTTTGGTTTGCACAAAATGATAAAATCTTTGTCTAAAGCTACATATTCTGAAGGAACATCAATACAAATGCCATAGATAATGGAAGATATGAGTACCCTTCATTCAAGAAATGAGTACCCGTCATTCAAGATTGGCAATAGGCATGGTAAGTGCTTTTGGTAAATGATGATGAGATCTGAACACCAGAGACAAGAACTAAAACTTGTCATATCCTACAGAAAATCCTCAGAAGCAATGATGAGAGTCAAGACTTATCAAGTGATTAGTTCTTGAACTTGCATAGAATATATTTAAAACCATGGGTTTAGGTTCTGTAAAAACACTACTCTAATTTTCAGACTGTTTATTTGATGAGTACATTAAGATGTTAAGATATTCGCCCCCAACGCTGTCCCACACCTTTGCAGATAAATCCTTCCATCAAAGCTGAAAAAATTATGGGTTAACAGAAAACTTGTAACCTCCAACACATAACTTTGGAAGCATGCAGTGTAGTTGGTATAGTGAAGTAAAAAATACTTTAATGCTTCCAAACCAAGGCTATGTTCGATGGAGGAATAAAGAGAACTGACATCAATAGTGAGCCAGCTAAAGTTGGTTTCCCACTTAAAGGGACAGTAAACCTTAAAAATAATGTTATATAATTCTGCACATAGTGCAGAATTATATAACATTATTTAGGTGCTATAGCCATAAAAGCATTTTTTACCGTTTAATTAGTTAAAATACGGCGCTTTTACAGACCCGCTCTCTGCTCTCTGCTGAGCGGGTCTGTAATTTTTAGTCAGCGCATCTGGCCAGCTGTATAGTCACAGCCCGGCCCGACCGCGCCATAAGACTAAGTGCAGCTCGTTCCTGTGACAGGAGCGAGCTGCACTTAGTGCTATGGCGCGGTCGGGCCGGGCTGTGACTATACAGCTGGCCCGATGCGCTGACTAAAAATTACAGACCCGCTCAGCAGAGAGCAGAGAGCGGGTCTGTAAAAGCGCCGTATTTTAACTAATTAAACGGTAAAAAATGCTTTTATGGCTATAGCACCTAAATAATGTTATATAATTCTGCACTATGTGCAGAATTATATAACATTATTTTTAAGGTTTACTGTCCCTTTAACACTTTCAATCATCTCCAAAACCTGCTTAGTGTCTCTAATGTAACTGGGAAGGTTCTTTACAATTGGCTGGAGTACTTCATCCAGCCACAATGAGAGTTTCTCAGTCAGAGAACCAATCCCACTTACTATAGGCCTCCCCTGGACTTCGGTTAGTGACTTGTGGACCTTGGGCAAATGATGGAATATAGGCATTCTAGGATGCTCAACATAGAGAAACTCTATAGTTTTGCTATCCAAGATCCCCAAGTCACCACCCTTGTCCAGGAGGTGCATCAGCTCTCTTTGGTAACGCTGCATAGGGTCTCCATTCAATAGCTGGTAATTATCATAGTTATTAAGTTGTTTGTAGGTCTCAGACACATAGTCACTCTTATTGAGCACTACAACCAGCCCCCCCCCCCCCCCCTTGTCAGCGTTACGTATAACAATCTCAGTCAGGCACTTAAGTTCTTTTAGAGCCTTTTTTTCTTTATTGGTTAAGTTAGAGGAAACTGACAACCCATCCTCCTTAAGATTAGTAAGGTCCCTTTCAACCCTACCGAAAAATGACTCTAGGGTGGGCCTCCTACTATGAATTGGGTAAAATTGGGATTGCTTCTTGAAACTCCTAATTTTGTTAATACCATCTGCCATATTATCACCCCCTTCTCTTCCTTCCTGTTCCAATTGTTCCAGAGTAAGCAAATCACAGTATTCATCAAATGGCAAATCGGCACCTACTTCATGTCTGTTTAGAAAAACAGTAGTCAAATCAGAATTGTTCTGAAAATGCTTGCATAAAGTTACATTTCTGATAAATCTATTCACATCAATTAATGTGTCAAATAGATTAAACTCTGAAGTAGGTGCAAAATTTAAACCATAAGATAACACACTGAGTTGTTCACTTGTAAGAATATGTTTGGACAAATTTATTACATTGCCGGTTTGTATTTGGACGTCTGATTCCTGTTCCCCCTTAGTTGATAGCGTTCCTGTTGCATTTTTAATGTCTGCCCGTGCCCTCCCCCTCCCGTCTCTATCCCGTCCCTGGGAAAAACCTGCTGCAATATGGCGGGGTCACTCGCCCCTCTGGGGTCAAGCGCTATCTGTGGGGATTGGGGTAATTGTGTTAAATTACTAGGAACATATTTAGACTGTTGCTGTGGGGGAACTTCCGAAGTTCTGGACAAATTTGGGTTTTTGGGTCTCACTGTTTGCTCAAATGTGGCACTGGTACCAGGTGTATTAACCTTTAAAATACCTGATAATTTACCAGCGGTATCTTCTCCACTAGAGGATTGACCCCCATTAGAATAAAACCCTTCCCCATCTGAAAAGGAAACTCTTCTGTTTTTCTTATTTCTCTGTCTACGTCTACGTGCCTTCTTACTGTTAGAATTGAAATTATTACCCTGCTTCAGTTTCCTATTCCAAACGTAGACCAAATCATTGTTATAATCTGTTTTGTCTCTTAAGTATTTAGAGTGTTTAGTTTCAATTACACCCTGTCTAGACTCTGCTATAGTTTTCTGTAATAAGCTATCAAAATTTGAAAAACCCTTATCAATACTGCGTGTGTTCAAGATTAATTGTAACTCGTCTATTTCTGATCTGAGTGCTTTCAAAAGTGAGATTTTATACTGTAAAAGCAATTGCATTAAACAAAAAGAACATTCAGTGAGAACTTGGTTCCAAGAGTCTTTGAAAGTTTTATCAGTAACATCAATTGTAGGATATTTATTTATCCGGAGTCCCCTTGGTATCATTTGGAGTTCAATGTACTTCTCAAATGTCCAAATATCCCACTGTAATCGCAGTTCTTTAAGCAACAGATTTTCCATACAGTCAAATAAAGCATAAATTATCCACAATGAAAAAAAATGAAAAAAGCGTAGCGGGGCTACAGGCAAAAGTAAAACATAACATTTATTGCAAAATGTTAAAACCCAGTGTTTCATCAATAAAGCAAAGAAAGCCAGAGTAGCAGCGGTCAAATGCGTTTCAGCTACTGCCTCACTCAAAGACTGTCTATGAGTAAGGCAGTAGCTGAAACATGTAAGACCGCTGCTACTCTGGCTTTCTTTGCTCTTATTGATGTAACACTGGGTTTTAACATTTTGCCTGTAGCCCTGCCGCACTTTTTTCGTTTTGTTTCTTTGTGGATGCTTTTAGTCAGACTGTTGGGAAGTCTGTGAGCAGTTTGCAGGGCTATACTGTTTGTTTGTTTAGAGGTGGAATCGAGAAGATCATTACGTAGCATTGCTACACGCCAGAGACGAGTGAAGCTGAAAAGCTACAAGTGAGGAACGTCAAACACTGAGAGTAAGGTACAGAAGTTCTAAGTATTTAGGATAAAGTCTATTGAACTTACTTTAATGGAGCCTTTCACAGTATATGATACCACTTGTGCGGTTGTAAGGGTACTTTACTTGGTAAATTTTCATAAGCATATATTATGTTTTCCTTCCTAAGATAGGGAGAGTCCACGGCTTCATTCCTTACTGTTGGGAAAATTATACCAAAGCTCCAGATGGCACTGAATGAATAACGGGAGGGAACAAAAAAGAAGAGGCGGACCCTATTCTGAGGGCACCACAGCCTGCAAAACATTTCTCCCAAAAGCTGCTTCAATCGAAGCAAATACATCAATATTCTAAAATTTTGAAAAAGTATCTAAGGTGGACCACAAACAATGAGGAGGAACAGCACTATTGAAAGGTGAGTGCTCGTGAAGACTGGTGAACTGCCAATTCACTCCAAAACTGTCCACAATGAAGATGATGTCCACAGCACTCAAAGTACAAAAAAATCTTTATTCAGGACATTAAATAAAAGCGACGTTTCGGGGTTAATACCCCTTAATCATGCATGGGTTAACACACTATATTACAAACTTTTATACCTTATGTTTTGGCGCCATATGGCCAATTTCCTAGGTCTCATGTATCTCTACCTCCACCTAGTGGTGAAATCCCATATTACAATCTTTATTGTTAGATACTAATTCTAATTTAAAAACAATATATACATTATTTTATTGGGTATAGAATGTTTGTACACATATTTCAGACAGAATGTTATTTGGTTATACTTTCTGTTTTACATTATTCATTAGTTAATGATTATAGCAAACAATTTTTATAGCATAGATTTAAGCAATTACAGATATACAGACATGTCTAACTCTCTATTTAGGCCTTTAGGGACCATGGTCTCTAATTTATGTATCCACCAAGTCTCTTTTTGTCTGAGTAACCTTTCCCTGTCCTGACCATTCCTTTGTATTTTTATATGATCTATGACTTGCCATCTCATTTGACTAATGTTGTGGCCCTTTTCAATGAAATGGCTAGACACTGGTGCTTCAGTGTTTCCACATCGTATATTGGAACGATGTTGGCTCATTCTATCTTTTGCCTTGCGGGTGGTCTCCCCTAAATATATCAGGGAACATGGACACTTAATAAGATATGTCACATGTATAAAATCCATTAATTTCATACTGTGTACCATTATGAGGATGATACATTTTTTTACCTCTGATTATAGAACTGCAGCTCATGTAGTTTAGACAAGGATATGAGCCCAAATTGTTCTTACTAATATATGATTGTGTATTACTTTTACTAGGGCCTACATCTGATTTGACAAGGTGGTCTCTTAAATTTTTTACTCTCCTGTGGGCCATTAAAGGTGGATTTTTAAATATGGATATTTTATCATTACAGTCACTCAGTATATGCCAATGTTTGCGTATACTTTTTGATATCTCTTTACTGAGAGGACTGTATTGAGAAATAAAGACCATTCTGTTATCCTTATTATTGGAAATACTTTCTTTTTGTTATTTTTTCAGGATGTCTATCTTTTTATCTTCAATTAGTTTTTTTGGGTAACCTCTTTTTAAAAATTTGTTTGACATCTCAATTATAAGATTATGGTTTTGTTCGTTGCTAACAATTCTCTTAACTCTTAGAAGTTGACTTTTTGGTAGAGATTCTACTAATGCCCTTGGATGAAAGCTGTCAAACCCGAGTAAAGTATTTTTGTCGGTGTCCTTAGTATACAGGTCAAACTCTAGGGTGTTCCCTACTTTACTTATCTTAGTGTCTAGGAAGGTTACACTTTCCTCACTATAAGTGATAGTGAGCTCCAAGCCGTTTACAGCTGAATTTACATCCTTTACAAATTACTCCAGGGTTCCAATGTTGCCCCACCATATGCCAAAGACATCATCTTTATATCTCCACCATACGGAGCCATATTGTTTAAATTTAATATTTTCATAGATGACCCTTTCTTCAATTTCATTCAGAAATAAATTGGCATATGATATTGGACCCCATGGCAGTACCCCTCAACTGAACGTACCACTCATCTTGAAACAGGAAATAGTTCCAAAAAAGGATAAGTCTTAGCATGTCTTCAATAAACATACCCTGCTGTTCTGTATATATGTTATTTCTTAAAGGGACAGTCAACACCAGAATTTTTGTTGTTTTAAAAGATAGATAATCCCTTTATTACCCATTCCCCAGTTTTGCGTAACCAACAGTTATATTAATATACTTTTTACCTCTGTGATTACATTGTATCTAAACATCTTCTGACAGCCCCCTGATCACATGACATTTTATTTATTATCTATTGACTTTTATTTTAGCCAATTAGTGCAGTGTCTGCCACAATTCACGGGCGTGCTCACAATGTTATCTATAGGGTTTACCTGAACTAGCTCTCCCCTGCTGTGAAAAGCAAATACAAAAGCATGTGATTAGAGGCGGCCTTCAAGGGCTTAGCAATTATCATATGAGCCTAGGTCTAGCTTTCAACTAAGAATACCAAAAGAACAAAGCAAAATTGGTGATTAAAGTAAATTGGAAAGATGTTTAAAATTGCATCCCTATTTGAAACATGAAAGTTTTTTTGGACTTAACTGTCCCTTTAACAAATTTTTCATTATAATGGAAATGCCCATCTCATGTTTAATACATGTGTACAGGCTTTTCACATCCATTGTAAAAAGTATGTACCTGTTAGAAGAAAATTCAAGGACTTTCGCTTTCTCTAGAAAATGATTAGTATCTTTAAGAGGACATTTTGTTCACCTCTGGCTGTAAAATCTTATCTTGAAAAATCGAAATATTTGAATATACCGATTGAACACTACCTGGGGGCCTCTTGCTGTCTTTGTGAATTTTGGGGACTGAATAAAATAGAGGTGTACGTGGGTTTTGTACATATAGATATTCCTTCAATTTTTTATCAACACCACCACGTTTGAGTGCTTTCTCTAAAATATATGCAATTTCTTTTTGTAATGAAATTATAGGATTGTTGCTCAATTTCCTATATGTGTTTTCATCTTGTAACAGACTCTTTATTTCTCCTATGTAATAACTTTTGTCCATAAGGACTGTGGCCCCACCCTTATCTGCCCCTTTCAGTATAAGGTTAGATTGACCCTTTAAAGATTTTAGTGCTTTCTGGTCACTGAGTGTGAAGTTGGTGTTGATAGTTTTTTTATGTTTATGAGATTTTTTTTCAACTTTATAATATCATTTTCCACCAACTTTATGTATGTACTTATGCTGTGTTCATTCATGTTAGGATTGAAATAGCTATTTTTCATAGTGAGCCCTAAGCCTGTCAATGACCAATCACTACTTTGTTGTCTTTTTATGATATTACAAGTGTTGTTGTTATTTGCAAACCAGTATTATAACTTAATACTTCTGAAAAACTTATACAAATCCTTTTCAAGCTCAAAAAAACAGAATTTATGCTTACCTGATAAATTACTTTCTCCAACGGTGTGTCCGGTCCACGGCGTCATCCTTACTTGTGGGAATATCTCTTCCCCAACAGGAAATGGCAAAGAGTCCCAGCAAAGCTGGCCATAAAGTCCCTCCTAGGCTCCGCCCACCCCAGTCATTCGACCGACGGACAGGAGGAAAAATATAGGAGAAACCATATGGTACCGTGGTGACTGTAGTTAGAGAAAATAATTCATCAGACCTGATTAAAAAACCAGGGCGGGCCGTGGACCGGACACACCGTTGGAGAAAGTAATTTATCAAGTAAGCATAAATTCTGTTTTCTCCAACATTGGTGTGTCCGGTCCACGGCGTCATCCTTACTTGTGGGAACCAATACCAAAGCTTTAGGACACGGATGAAGGGAGGGAGCAAATCAGGTTACCTAAACGGAAGGCACCACGGCTTGCAAAACCTTTCTCCCAAAAATAGCCTCCGAAGAAGCAAAAGTATCAAATTTGTAAAATTTGGCAAAAGTGTGCAGTGAAGACCAAGTCGTTGCCTTACATATCTGATCAACAGAAGCCTCGTTCTTGAAGGCCCATGTGGAAGCCACAGCCCTAGTGGAGTGAGCTGTGATTCTTTCAGGAGGCTGCCGTCCGGCAGTCTCATAAGCCAATCGGATGATGCTTTTAAGCCAAAAGGAAAGAGAGGTAGAAGTCGCTTTTTGACCTCTCCTTTTACCAGAATAGACGACAAACAGAGAAGATGTTTGTCTGAAATCTTTTGTAGCATCTAAATAAAATTTTAGAGCACGGACTACGTCCAAATTGTGTAACAAACGTTCTTTCTTTGAAACTGGATTCGGACACAAAGAAGGTACAACTATCTCCTGGTTAATATTTTTGTTAGAAACAACCTTTGGAAGAAAACCAGGCTTAGTACGCAAAACCACCTTATCTGCATGGAACACCAGATAGGGCGGAGAACACTGCAGAGCAGATAACTCTGAAACTCTTCTAGCAGAAGAAATAGCAACCAAAAACAAAAAACTTTCCAAGATTACAACTTAATATCTATGGAATGTAGAGGTTCAAACGGAACCCCTTGAAGAACTGAAAGAACTAGATTTAAACTCCAGGGAGAAGTCAAAGGTCTGTAAACAGGCTTGATCCTAACCAGAGCCTGAACAAATGCTTGAACATCTGGCATAGCTGCCAGTCGTTTGTGTAGTAAGACAGATAAAGCAGAAATCTGTCCCTTTAGAGAACTCGCAGATAATCCTTTATCCAAACCTTCTTGCAGAAAGGAAAGAATCTTAGGAATTTTTACTTTATTCCAAGGGAATCCCTTGGATTCACACCAGCAGATATATCTTTTCCATATTTTATGGTAAATCTTTCTAGTTACCGGTTTTCTGGCCTGAACCAGAGTATCAATCACCGAATCTGAAAACCCACGCTTTGATAGAATCAAGCGTTCAATCTCCAAGCCGTCAGCTGGAGGGAGACCAGATTTGGATGTTCGAATGGACCCTGAACAAGAAGGTCCTGTCTCAAAGGTAGCTTCCATGGTGGAACCGATGACATATTCACCAGGTCTGCATACCAAGTCCTGCGTGGCCACGCAGGAGCTATCAAGATCACCGAGACCCTCTCCTGTTTGATCCTGGCTACCAGCCTGGGAATGAGAGGAAACGGTGGGAACACATAAGCTAGGTTGAAGGTCCAAGGCGCTACTAGTGCATCCACTAGAGTCGCCTTGGGATCCCTGGATCTGGACCCGTAGCAAGGAACCTTGAAGTTCTGACGAGACGCCATCAGATCCATGTCTGGAATGCCCCATAATTGAGTCAACTGGGCAAAAATCTCCGGGTGGAGTTCCCACTCCCCCGGATGGAATGTCTGACGACTCAGATAATCCGCTTCCCAGTTTTCCACACCTGGGATGTGGTTCGCAGATAGATGGCAGGAGTGATTCTCCGCCCATTGTATTATTTTGGTTACTTCTTTCATCGCCAGGGAACTCCTTGTTCCCCCCTGATGATTGATATACGCAACAGTCGTCATGTTGTCTGATTGGAATCTTATGAATCTGGCCTTTGCAAACTGAGGCCAAGCCCTGAGAGCACTGAATATCGCTCTTAGTTCCAGAATGTTTATCGGGAGAAGAGACTCTTCCCGAGACCATAGTCCCTGAGCTTTCAGGGATTCCCAGACCGCACCCCAGCCCACTAGACTGGCGTCGGTCGTGACAATGACCCACTCTGGTCTGCGGAAGCTCATTCCCTGGGATAGGTGGTCCAGGGATATCCACCAACGGAGTGAATCTCTGGTCTTCTGATCTACTTGAATCACTGGAGACAATTCTGTATAGTCCCCATTCCACTGTTTCAGCATGCACAGTTGTAATGGTCTTAGATGAATTCGCGCAAAAGGAACTATGTCCATTGCTGCAACCATCAACCCTACTACTTCCATGCACTGAGCTATGGAAGGACGTGGAACAGAATGAAGAACTTGACAAGCGCTTAGAAGTTTTGACTTTCTGACATCTGTCAGAAAGATCCTCATTTCTAAGGAATCTATTATTGTTCCCAGGAAGGGAACTCTTGTTGACGGAGACAGAGAACTTTTTTCTATGTTCACCTTCCATCCGTGAGATCTGAGAAAGGCCAGAACGATGTCTGTATGAGCCTTTGCTTTTGAAAGGGACGACGCTTAGAATGTCGTCCAAGTATGGTACTACTGCAATGCCCCTCGGTCTTAGAACCGCTAGAAGGGACCCGAGTACCTTTGTGAAAATTCTTGGAGCAGTGGCTAATCCGAATGGGAGGGCCACAAACTGGTAATGTTTGTCCAGAAAGGCGAACCTTAGGAACTGATGATGTTCTTTGTGGATAGGAATATGTAGGTACGCATCCTTTAGATCCACGGTAGTCATAAATTGACCTTCCTGGATAGTGGGTAGAATCGTTCGAATGGTTTCCATTTTGAACGATGGTACCCTGAGAAATTTGTTTAGGACCTTTAAATCCAGAATTGGTCTGAAGGTTCCCTCTTTTTTGGGAACTACGAACAGATTTGAGTAAAATCCCATTCCTTGTTCCGTCATTGGAACTGGGTGTATCACTCCCATCTTTAGCAGGTCTTCTACACAATGTAAGAACGCCTGTCTCTTTATTTGGTTTGAGGATAAGTGAGACATGTGGAACCTTCCCCTTGGGGGTAGTTCCTTGAATTCCAGAAGATAACCCTGAGAAACTATTTCTAGCGTCCAGGGATCCTGAACATCTCTTGCCCAAGCCTGAGCAAAGAGAGAGAGTCTGCCCCCCACTAGATCCGGTCCCGGATCGGGGGCTACTCCTTCATGCTGTTTTGTTAGCGGTAGCAGGCTTCTTGGTTTGCTTACCCTTGTTCCAGCCTTGCATCGGTTTCCAGGCTGGTTTGGACTGTGATGCATTACCCTCTTGCTTAGAGGATGCAGAATTAGAGGCCGGTCCATTCCTGAAATTACGAAAGGAACGAAACTTAGACTTATTCTTGGCCTTGAAAGGCCTATCTTGTGGGAGGGCGTGGCCCTTTCCCCCAGTGATGTCTGAGATAATCTCTTTCAATTCTGGTCCAAAGAGAGTTTTACCCTTGAAGGGGATGTTAAGCAATTTTGTCTTGGATGATACATCCGCTGACCAAGACTTTAGCCAAAGCGCTCTGCGCGCCACAATTGCAAACCCTGAATTTTTCGCCGCTAATCTAGCTAATTGCAAAGCGGCATCTAAAATAAAAAAGTTAGCCAACTTAAGTGCGTGAACTCTGTCCATAACCTCCTCATATGGAGTCTCTCTACTGAGCGACTTTTCTAGTTCCTCGAACCAGGAACAATGCACGAAATGGGTTGTAGAAGGTAACCTTGTTGTACAAAAATCTTTTTAAGCAAACCTTCCAATTTTTTATCCATAGGATCTTTGAAAGCACAACTATCTTCGATACGAATAGTAGTGCGCTTGTTTAGAGTAGAAACTGCCCCCTCGACCTTAGGGACTGTCTGCCATAAGTCCTTTCTGGGGTCGACCATAGGAAATAATTTCTTAAATATAGGAGGGGGAACAAAAAGGTATGCCGGGCTTCTCCCACTCCTTATTCACTATGTCCGCCACCCGCTTGGGTATAGGAAAAGCGTCGGGGTGCACCGGAACCTCTAGGAACTTGTCCATCTTGCATAATTTTTCTGGAATGACCAAGTTGTCACAATCATCCAGAGTAGATAACACCTCCTTAAGCAGTGCGCGGAGATGTTCTAATTTAAATTTAAATGTCACAACATCAGGTTCAGCCTGTTGAGAAATTTTTCCTGAATCTGAAATTTCCCCATCTGACAAAACCTCCCTCATAGCCCCTTCAGATTGGTGTGAGGGTATGACAGAACAATTATCATCAGCGCCCTCCTGCTCTTCAGTGTTTAAAACAGAGCAATCGCGCTTTCTCTGATATGCAGGCATTTTGGATAAAATATTTGCTATGGAGTTATCCATTACAGCCGTCAATTGTTGCATGGTAATAAGCATTGGCGCGCTAGAAGTACTAGGGGCCTCCTGCGTGGGCAAAACTGGCGTAGACACAGAAGGAGATGATGTAGAACCATGTCTACTCCCTTCATCTGAGGAATCAATTTTCAGAGCTTTAACCCTTAAAATAACGAAACCGGAGCCGGTTACAGATTTAACCCCTATACAGTCCCAGCTACAGCCTTTGCTGTGACTTTACCAAGCCCAAAGGGGAATACGATACCAAATGACGCCTTCTAGGAACTTTTCCAACTACTTTCAGGTCCTCACACATGCATCTGCATGTCTTGCACTCAAAAACAACTGCGCAGTAATGGCGAAAATGAGGCTCAGCCTACAACTGGGAAGGCCCTTCCTGACTGGAAAAGGTGTCTAACATAGTGCCTGACGTTAAAAAACGTTCCCCAAGTTTATAAGTGTGAATTATCAGCATAAACATGTATAAAATGTCCAAATAAAGCAATCGATTTAGCCCATAAAAGTGTCTACCAGTTTTATAGCCCATATTAAGCCCTTTATTCTGTTTGAGACTAAGAAAATGGCTTACCAGTCCCCATGAGGGGAAATGACAGCCTTCCAGCATTACACAGTCTTGTTAGAAATATGGCTAGTCATACCTTAAGCAGAAAAGTCTGCTAACTGTTTCCCCCAACTGAAGTTACTTCATCTCAACAGTCCTATGTGGAAACAGCAATCGATTTTAGTTACTGTCTGCTAAAATCATCTTCCTCTCACAAACAGAAATCTTCATCTTTTTCTGTTTCAGAGTAAATAGTACATACCAGCACTATTTTAAAATAACAAACTCTTGATAGTAGAATAAAAAAACTACAACTAAACACCACATACTCTTAACCATCTCCGTGGAGATGTTGCCTGTGCAACGGCAAAGAGAATGACTGGGGTGGGCGGAGCCTAGGAGGGACTATATGGCCAGCTTTGCTGGGACTCTTTGCCATTTCCTGTTGGGGAAGAGATATTCCCACAAGTAAGGATGACGCCGTGGACCGGACACACCAATGTTGGAGAAAATTTATATTTGTGAATGGACAAAAGGCGAGTCCCTTAACTAAAAGTTTCTGTTCTTGTATAGATAACTCATGAGCATAAATATTAATGACAGTAGTGTCACTCTGCAAATAACAGTTTACTTGAGGTTCTGTGATTTTTTTTCTTGTTGTGGATCTTCCTTGTTGTCATGCCACTGCTCTTGCCTCCACTTGCTGTGTTTTCTGCCCCCTCTGCGGTGCTTTCTTCTCCGCTCTGCTCCAAAGGGGAAGAGGACCAGGTAGCAGCCTTACAAATCTGATCCATTATAGCCCTCGTTCTTAAAGGCCCAAGAGGAAGCCACTGCTCTAGTGGAATGAGCCGTTATCCTCTCAGGAGGACAATGTCCTGCTGTCTCGTAAGCTAAGCGGAAGACACTCCTTAACCAAAAGTATAAGGAAGTCGAAGTAGCCTTCTGCCCCTTACGCTTCTCTGAATAGAGAACAAACAAAGAGGAAGATTGTCTGAACTCCTTAGTAGCCTGAAGATAGAACTTCAAGGCGTGAACCACATCCAAATTGTGAAGTAAGCGTTCCTTCGATGAAGAAGCATTAGGACACAAGGAAGGAACCACAATCTCTTGATTGATGTTGCGATCTGATACCTTCTTAGAAAGAAAACCTAATTTAGTACGTAAAACTGCATGAAAAATCAGATAAGGGGGCTCACATTGCAAAGCAGAAATCTCAAACTCTGCGTGCAGAGGCAATAGCCAATAAAAAGAGAACCATCCAAGATAACAATTTAATGTCAACAGAATGAAGAGACTCAAACGGAACCTGTTGCAAAACCCGAAGAACAAGATTTAGGCTCCAAGAAGGAGCCCCAGATCTAAACATAGGTCTGACCCTAATCAGAGCCGTAACAAAAGACTGCACGTCTTGAAGCTCAGCCACTCTCTTGTGTAATAAAACCGACAGGGACAAAAGGCCCTTCTCCAGCCCATCCTGAAGAAAAGATAAGATCCTGGCAACCTTAACTCTGTGCCAGGAAAAACCACACTCTTCAAACCAGAAAAAGTAGGTCCTCCACACCTTATGGTAGATACGCCGAGTAACTGGTTTACGAGCTTGAATAAGAGTATCAATGACACTCTCAGAGAAACCTTTCTTGGCTAAGACTAAGTGTTCAATTTACATGCAGTCAGCCTCAGAGAATCTAGATTTTGATGAATAAATTGACCTTGTATCAGCAGGTCTCTGCGACACAGTAACTTCCACTGAGGAGATAAGGACATCCCCATTAGATCTGCGAACCACACGTCCTTTGCCGGCCCCGATGGAGCAAACAGGATTACTAATACCCGCTCCTGCTTGATTTGGGCCACCACTCGAGGAAGAAGCGGTAATGGAGGAAAAAGATATGAGTTTGAACCTCCAGGGCACTGCTAGTGCCTCTATTAGATTATTATTATCAGGTATTTGTAGAGCGCCAACAGATTCCGCAGTGCTGTAAACATAGTCAATATACAGGATAGCTTTTGCAGGGATCAAGTGGGTAGAGGGCCCTGCCGAGAGTTTCACTGTTGTAGTCGGCTCTTATGATGGCGATCTGAAAACAGCTGGGCTCATAGGCTTACATTCTAAGGGGTTCAAGGGGAAAGCAATGGAGTTAGGAAGGGTTAGTGTTAGTTGTAAGCATCCCTGAATAGTAGAGTTTTTAGGGAGCGCTTGAAGCTGTTAAAACTAGGGGAGAGTCTTGTGGAGCGAGGCAGGGAGTTCCACAAGATGGGGGCCAGTCTGGAGAAGTCCTGTAGATGGGAATGTGAGGAAGTAACAAGAGAGGAGGAGAGGCGATCCTGAGCTGATCAAAGGGGACAGGAGGGAGAGTATCTGGAGACAATTTGTGAAATGTAGGGGGAGCAGTGCAGTTGAGAGATTTGTGTGTCAGAGTGAGGATTTTGTGTTTAATCCTAGAGGCAAGAGGAAGCCAGTGAAGGTATTGGCAGAGAGGCGCAGCAGATGAAGATCGACGAGTAAGGAAGATGAGCCTGGCAGAGGCATTCATAATGGATTGTAAAGGAGCTATGCGGCAGCTAGGTAGACAGGAGAGGAGGGAGTTGCAGTAGTCGAGGCGGGGAAGGATGAGAGAGTGGATTAAAATCTTAGTTGTATCTTGTGTAAGGAAATGTCTAATTTTAGCAATGTTTTTAAGGTGGAAGCGGAAGGCTTTAGCCAAGGACTGAATGTGAGGAGTGAAGGAAAGATCTGAGTCAAGTGTGACCCCAAGACATCGGGCATGTGGGGTAGAAGTAATGATGGAATTATCAACAGTTATAGAAATTTTGGGGGTGGAGACATTGGAAGAAGGGGGAAAAATAAGGAGTTGAGTTTTGGAGAGATTTAGCTTTAGGTAGTGAGAGGACATCCAAGATGAGATATGAGACAGTTAGTGACACAGGTAAGTAAGGAAGGAGGTAGGTCTGGTCCAGAGAGGTAAATTTGGGTGTCATCAGCATACAAATGATATTGAAACCCATGGGACTTTATTAAGGAACCTAATGATGACGTGTAGATTGAAAAGAGAAGGGGACCGAGGACAGAGCCTTGAGGTACCCCAACAGAAAGTGGTAACGGGGCAGAGGATGCTCCAGAGAAGGTTACACTAAATGTACGGTTAGTTAGATAGGAAGAGAACCATGAAAGAGCTGTGTCGCAGATGCCGAAGGATTTGAGGGTTTGGAGCAGAAGAGGGTGGTCAACAGTGTCAAAGGCTGCAGACAGGTCAAGGAGGATAAGCAGAGAGAAGTGGCCTTTGGATTTTGCTGTAAGGAGGTCGTTGCTAACCTTGACAATTGCTGTCTCTGTAGAGTGATGGGGACGAAATCCAGATTGCGGTGGGTCAAGAAGAGAGTTTAGTGTAAGGAAATGGGATAGACGTGCGTATACTAGCTTTTCTAGGAGATTTGAGGCAAGATCCGCTTAGGGATCCCTCGACCTCGACCCGTAGGGTAGCTTGGTATTGAGATGGGATGCCATGAGATCTCTCTGGCGTCCCCCACTTTCTGCATATCTCTGCAAACACCTCAGGATGGAGAGACCATTCCCCTGGATGGAAGGATTGCCTGCTGAGAAAATCCGCCACCCAGTTTGCTGACAGCGAACAGCTGTGGGCCTCTGCCCACTCCAGGATCTGAGATACTTCCTTCATCGCCAAGGAACTTCTCGTCCCCCCTAATGATTGATGTAACCACCGAGGTTATATTGTCTGATTGGAATCTGATAAACTGGGACGAACCCAGAAGTGGCCAAGCCTTCAAGGCATTGAAGATTGCCCATAGTTCCAAAATATTGATCGAGAGGGAGGACTCCTCCTGAGTCCACAAACCCTGTGCCTTCCTGGCACCCCAAACAGCTCCCCATCCGGATAGGCTTGCGTCCGTAGTCACAATCTCCCAGGATGGTCTTAAGAAGCATGTCCCTTGGGACAGATGATCTGGACAGAGCCACCAGGAGAGCGATTTTCTCGACCGGCTGTCTAATACAATCTATCAAAACAGATCTGAATGATCGCCGTTCCACTGCCTCAGCTTGCACAGTTGTAAAGGTCTGAGATGGAACCTGGCAAAAGGAATGATGTCTATGCAGGACACCATGAGACCAATCACCTCCATACACTGAGCCACAGAGGGACTCAAGGAGGTCCGGAGGACAAGACATGCCGAAGTTAGCTTGCAACGTCTCTGGTCCATTAGAAATATCCTCATGGATATGGAGTCTATTATAGTACCTATGAATTCCACCCTGGTACATGGGATAAAAGAACTCTTTTCTCTGCAAGACGAAAGGATGGTGCTTGCACCAGAATATCGTCCAAGTATGGGGCTACTGCAATACCCTGAGTTCTGGCAACGGCTAGAAGAGCCCCCAGAACCTTCGTAAAGATTCTTGGAGCAGCAGCTAGGCCAAACGGAAGGGCAATGAACTGGAAGTGCTGGTCCAGGAATGCAAACCTCAGGAACTGAAAGTGTTCCCTGTGGATTGGAACATGAAGGTAAGTATGCTGGTCATAAACTAGCCTTCCTGAATTAAAGGAAGAATGGATCTTATCGTCTCCATCTTGAAGGAAGGGACACTGAGAAATTTGTTTCAGCATTTTAGCTCCAGAATTGGGCGGAAAGTTCCCTCCTTCTTTGGGACCACGAAAAGGTTTGAATAAAACCCCTAAACTCTTTCTTTGATAGGCACTGGGACAACCAGAGGACCCGGCGGGCTAGGACTGCAAAGCCAGAGGCCTTTGCATTTAGGCGAATAATTTGCATGTTCACATCACTGATAAAAGAATTAGCAATTCTCAGAGCTTTAATTCTGTCTTGAATATCCTCAAGGGGAGACTCCACCTCAAAGACTTCCGACAAAGAGTCGCACCAGTAGGTAGCCGCTCCGGAAACAGCGGCAACTGCAGCCGCCGGTTAAAACTAAAATCCCCTATATTGAAACATGTTTCTCAGAAAGGTTTCCATTTTCTTATCCTTCCGGCACTCTGAATGAAGAACTATCCTCAAGAGGTATAGTAGTACGTTTAGCAAGCGTAGAGATAGCACCATCCACCATAGGAATGGAGCCCCACAAATCCAGTTGAGAGTCCGGGACCAACTTTTTAAAAGTAGACGAGGGGGAAAAGGAAGAACCAATTCTTTCCCATTCGTTCTTAATAATGTTCGCCATCTTAACCGGCACAGGAAAATTCAAAGGAACTTTCCTGTCTTCGTAAACTCTGTCTAATTAAGGTATCATAGGTTCTTCAGGCAGCGCTGCCTCTGGAACCTCTAACGTAGACAGAAACTCCTTTAATAAAAAACGCAAGTGCTCAGTTTTAGAAGCTAAGGACTCCGACCCAGAAAGTTCACACTCTGAAGCTACAGAGGTTAACTCATCATCGGATAACTGGAACATGATAGCTAAATCCGATATTTAGATGACTCCGTGTCAGGAGAGCTATGTTTAACCTTTCTCTTGCGTTTGTTAGAGGTAATGCACTGAGGGCCGCAGACACCGTCATTTGTAACTGCGCAGCAAAGTCAGCGGGAAGGAGGCCCCCTCCGGATGGAGGATTAGATGTGCTACGGGGAACTGCATGAGGAGTGAATAATGTAGAAAGGATAGTACTCTCACGGGATGCCGAGTCCTGGGAGGTAGATGACTCAGAGGGACTAAGAGCCTTAGCAGGCTTGTCTCCCTTCTTAGACTTTATAATGGTCTTAAGGCATGCAGAACATAATTGAGTGGGCGGGAAAACCCCGACTTCCTCACAAAATAAACAGGTATGATTTAGTATAGGAGTACCTTCTAACTTGTCAGAGTCCTCAATAGCTCAGGTTTATACCCACAGAAGGACACAAATAAAAATATTTTTTATTATAGAAAACTGCACCTTTATACTCCCAATGACTGGGGCACTCACCACCTCCTAGACCCAGACAGTTAACAGAGAAAACGCTCTCCTCAGGTTCAAGTCTCAGCTGGAATGGAGGAAATGAACATAGACCACCCCTTGTTATTACAAGTACAGCAAGTAATAGGAGCTGTGCAACACTTTCGAAAAACAAAAGTGAAACTTAAAAGTGAAACTTGTTTGTTCCAGCCGAAAACACACAGTCTATCAGCCCAGGAAAAAAAATTACATAAAGCAGCATGTAAATAATTAATACACTGATTAATTGACCCCAACTGTTCAATAAACCCCCTTCAGAGGATATTAACCCTGGATCCTATCAAGGTATAAAGGAGCCACACGGTGACCCTGTTATTGTGTTTTATGTGTAAAAATTGAAACGATCTTACCTCCAGGATCCATGCTGTGGAACAGAACACAATCTCTCAAGTGTGACAGTCTTATAGCAGCGCTCCTAACATGGACTTGAGTGAGAAAAAGCAGGCAATGAAACTCGTCAACACTGATTGCATAGGAGCTGTTAGCAGAAGTCTGGATGGTTTCACAGAAAAACTTTCCCTGCATCTCCAGACTAACTTTTATTAATATTCTCACTGAAAGGTTGACATGACTACTTAAAACTCCAGTCCTATCTCGAAGGGCAGATACCCTTTTTCAGGAATCTTCTAATCTTCTGACACCTCCTAATGTGACGAAAGGCAAAGAATGACTGAGGTAATAAGGAAGTGGGAGGGATATTTAAGTCTTTTGCTGGGGTGTCTTTGCCTCCTCCTGGTGGCAAAGTGTTGTATTTCCCAACAGTAAGGAATGAAGCCGTGGACTCTACCTATCTTAGGAAGGAAATAAATGTTTTTAGAAAAGGATCTAGCTTGCCAGTGGGATTGTTATAGAGCTTGCTATTCAGAGCTATAGTGGCTCTGATAAATGTGAGTACTTTACCACCTGTTTAATATATTGAAAGATTGTTACAAAGTCTGTTCCTGCATTTTTCTTTTGAGGAATTGTTACATTGAAGATCAGAGGAATAAAACCTTTATTCATCTAAAGGACTATTTTGGCAATTGTTCATTTTTGTTATTATTAAAAAACAGAATTATGCAGTGATTTTAATTAAGTTTACTTTCTACTAATTAATAACAAATAAAACAGTTTTACCTAACGTGTAAAGAATAACTTAGGGATTGATCAAAATCTTTTAGAAAGGTTTATCAAATTAATTTCTACAGAAAATCCCTATTAAAGTCTATGGGGAGTTTTCTACATAAATTATTTGATAAACTTTTCCAAAGGATTGAGATAAAACCCTTTGAATTAATTTTTTTACAGAAACATGCAGCTTAAATATAATTGAGGGGGGATAATACTCAGGAGAAATATTCAGGTATAACTGAACATATGCTACTTTTTCTTAACAAGTTTGAGAGGCCTGTGACATATGATTGATGCGGGAAAGCCAAGGAAACACAGGCATGTGAGTAGAGGCCACGTATCACAGACATGCTTCAAAAAGTCCAGAAATCACATGCTTGTGCAGAAAGTGTAGGAATCACAAGCTTTCCGCAGAGAGGCCAGGTATCACAGGCAAACTGTGAAGCCAAAACACGGGTAGGCAGAAAATTAGGTACACAAGCTTCTACACAGACCAGGAACATAGGTTACAAGAGACCAGGAGCAGAGGCTGCAGGAGATCAGGAACATGGGCTCAGGAACACGAATGGAACAGATACTGTTCCTTAAGTAGTACCCTGTATGATTAATTTTATGCTGCTTCATGCAAATTCTCTCAAAGTAAGTACAAAACAAACTGATTGCCAGCAGCTGGGAATCCAGTAAATCCATTTGTTGCAAAAGCCATTCACTAGCCCTCAATTAAAAGGAAAACCTTCATATGGATGGATCCTCTTGACAGGTCCCTGAGGTTGTAATTTTTATTGTCTCAACTGCAACAACAAAGAACATCTTCCAGAGCTACCAGCATCAAATCAATGTTCATCAAACAATTTTTCACTTGAGAATGATTTATACAACAGGCAAACTTTTGGAAAGGTTGGTCTGGGAACTGGCTCTAAAGAGTCTGAATCACCATGAGTTGTCCTCTGATGATTGTACTTCCAAACTTTGCTGAAGGACATTGTTCATGACTTCTGGAGTTGGGGCTTGACGAAAAGGAAAAGGCAAAAATGGCAAATAGAACTGTTTCATAATCAACCTTGGAAACATATCTGGATAGTCATGCAATGACACAGTTCCATTGGTTCATCCATTGGTTATTTCAAGCCCCACAATGGATGGATATGACTTTCTATCCTAGGAACCACAGAGACTTATCATCCAAAAAGATATTCTTCACAGAATGAGTAGAAGCCTAAAGAAAATCGCTTGGAGTAAGATGCCTTAAAGGGACAGTCAAGGCCAAAATAAACTTTCATGATTCAGATAGAGCATGTAATTTTAAACAATTTTCCAATTTACTTTTTTCACCAATTTTGCTTTGTTATCTTGGTATTCTTAGTTGAAAGCTTAACCTAGGAGGTTCATATGCTAATTTCTTAGACCTTGAAGGCCACCTCTTTTCAGAATGCATTTTAACAGTTTTTCACCAGTAGAGGGTGTTAGTTCACGTATTTTATATAGATAACACTGTGCTCGTGCCCGTAAAGTTATCTGTGAGCAGGCACTGATTGGCTAGACTGCAAGTCTGTCAAAAGAACTGAAATAAAGGGGCAGTTTGCAGAGGCTTAGATACAAGATAATCACAGAGGTTAAAAGTGTATTATTATAACTGTGTTGGTTATGCAAAATTGGGGAATGGGTAATAAAGGGATTATCTATCTTTTAAAACAATAACAATTCTGGTGTAGACTGTCCCTTTAAAGGGACACTAAACACGTCATGGACCTCCCTGTCATCATGGGAGCCGCCATTTTGGAACCTAGGTTACACTGCAGGTATCTGATGGGAGAGTTTCTGTACATGTGCAAACAGGTCAGGACTGAAATCCAGTAAAAGATAGTTAGAAAACACTTTATCCAAACTGCTTTGGATCAGAAAAGGTTTTGATTTTGGAATAGTATGAATTTTTTAATATTTGCATCTGTAAAATGGGACAGTTTGGAAGAGGGGATGGAACCTAGTGTAAACAACAATATCTTATGTCGTTTAGGCAATATTTACATGCATGCAACGTAAAGGTAGTTTTATATCATTTTAATACTTTTGTATACATAACACCATCAGAAGGATAGTACAGTAGTGTAATCAGAAAGTAACATTTGTTTTCAATAGATATAGACTATTTGCATTTTAGAACACAAAAAACAGAATTTATGTTTACCTGATAAATTACTTTCTCCAACGGTGTGTCCGGTCCACGGCGTCATCCTTACTTGTGGGATATTCTCTTCCCCAACAGGAAATGGCAAAGAGCCCAGCAAAGCTGGTCACATGATCCCTCCTAGGCTCCGCCTACCCCAGTCATTCGACCGACGTAAAGGAGGAATATTTGCATAGGAGAAACCATATGATACCGTGGTGACTGTAGTTAAAGAAAATAAATTATCAGACCTGATTAAAAAACCAGGGCGGGCCGTGGACCGGACACACCGTTGGAGAAAGTAATTTATCAGGTAAACATAAATTCTGTTTTCTCCAACATAGGTGTGTCCGGTCCACGGCGTCATCCTTACTTGTGGGAACCAATACCAAAGCTTTAGGACACGGATGAAGGGAGGGAGCAAATCAGGTCACCTAAATGGAAGGCACCACGGTTTGCAAAACCTTTCTCCCAAAAATAGCCTCAGAAGAAGCAAAAGTATCAAACTTGTAAAATTTGGTAAAAGTGTGCAGTGAAGACCAAGTCGCTGCCCTACATATCTGATCAACAGAAGCCTCGTTCTTGAAGGCCCATGTGGAAGCCACAGCCCTAGTGGAATGAGCTGTGATTCTTTCAGGAGGCTGCCGTCCGGCAGTCTCATAAGCCAATCTGATGATGCTTTTAATCCAAAAAGAGAGAGAGGTAGAAGTTGCTTTTTGACCTCTCCTTTTACCAGAATAAACAACAAACAAGGAAGATGTTTGTCTAAAATCCTTTGTAGCATCTAAATAGAATTTTAGAGCGCGAACAACATCCAAATTGTGCAACAAACGTTCCTTCTTTGAAACTGGATTCGGACACAAAGAAGGCACGACTATCTCCTGGTTAATGTTTTTGTTAGAAACAACTTTCGGAAGAAAACCAGGTTTAGTACGTAAAACCACCTTATCTGCATGGTCAGAGCCTGAACAAAGGCTTGAACATCTGGCACAGCTGCCAGCTTTTTGTGAAGTAACACAGACAAGGCAGAAATCTGTCCCTTCAAGGAACTTGCCGATAATCCTTTCTCCAATCCTTCTTGAAGAAAGGATAGAATCTTAGGAATCTTTACCTTGTTCCAAGGGAATCCTTTAGATTCACACCAACAGATATATTTTTTCCATATTTTGTGGTAAATTTTTCTAGTTACAGGCTTTCTGGCCTGAACAAGAGTATCAATAACAGAATCTGAGAACCCTCGTTTTGATAAGATCAAGCGTTCAATCTCCAAGCAGTCAGCTGGAGTGAGACCAGATTCGGATGTTCGAACGGACCTTGAACAAGAAGGTCTCGTCTCAAAGGTAGCTTCCATGGTGGAGCCGATGACATATTCACCAGATCTGCATACCAAGTCCTGCGTGGCCACGCAGGAGCTATCAAGATCACCGACGCCCTCTCCTGATTGATCCTGGCTACCAGCCTGGGGATGAGAGGAAACGGCGGGAATACATAAGCTAGTTTGAAGGTCCAAGGTGCTACTAGTGCATCTACTAGAGTCGCCTTGGGATCCCTGGATCTGGACCCGTAGCAAGGAACCTTGAAGTTCTGACGAGAGGCCATCAGATCCATGTCTGGAATGCCCCACAATTGAGTAATTTGGGCAAAGATTTCCGGATGGAGTTCCCACTCCCCCGGATGTAATGTCTGACGACTCAGAAAATCCGCTTCCCAATTTTCCACTCCTGGAATGTGGATTGCAGACAGGTGGCAGGAGTGAGTCTCCGCCCATTGAATGATTTTGGTCACTTCTTCCATCGCCAGGGAACTCCTTGTTCCCCCCTGATGGTTGATGTACGCAACAGTCGTCATGTTGTCTGATTGAAACCGTATGAACTTGGCCTTTGCTAGCTGAGGCCAAGCCTTGAGAGCATTGAATATCGCTCTCAGTTCCAGAATATTTATCGGTAGAAGAGATTCTTCCCGAGACCAAAGACCCTGAGCTTTCAGGGGTCCCCAGACCGCGCCCCAGCCCATCAGACTGGCGTCGGTTGTGACAATGACCCACTCTGGTCTGCGGAAGGTCATCCCTTGTGACAGGTTGTCCAGGGACAGCCACCAACGGAGTGAGTCTCTGGTCCTCTGATTTACTTGAATCGTCGGAGACAAGTCTGTATAGTCCCCATTCCACTGACTGAGCATGCACAGTTGTAATGGTCTTAGATGAATGCGCGCAAAAGGAACTATGTCCATTGCCGCTACCATCAAACCTATTACTTCCATGCACTGCGCTATGGAAGGAAGAGGAACGGAATGAAGTGTTTGACAAGAGTTTAGAAGTTTTGTTTTTCTGGCCTCTGTCAGAAAAATCCTCATTTCTAAGGAGTCTATTATTGTTCCCAAGAAGGGAACCCTTGTTGACGGAGATAGAGAACTCTTTTCTACGTTCACTTTCCATCCGTGAGATCTGAGAAAGGCCAGGACTATGTCCGTGTGAGCCTTTGCTTGAGGAAGGGACGACGCTTGAATCAGAATGTCGTCCAAGTAAGGTACTACTGCAATGCCCCTTGGTCTTAGTACCGCTAGAAGGGACCCTAGTACCTTTGTGAAAATCCTTGGAGCAGTGGCTAATCCGAAAGGAAGTGCCACGAACTGGTAATGCTTGTCCAGGAATGCGAACCTTAGGAACCGATGATGTTCCTTGTGGATAGGAATATGTAGATACGCATCCTTTAAATCCACCGTGGTCATGAATTGACCTTCCTGGATGGAAGGAAGAATTGTTCGAATAGTTTCCATTTTGAACGATGGAACCTTGAGAAACTTGTTTAGGATCTTGAGATCCAAGATTGGTCTGAACGTTCCCTCTTTTTTGGGAACTACGAACAGATTGGAGTAGAACCCCATCCCTTGTTCTCCTAATGGAACAGGATGAATCACTCCCATTTTTAACAGGTCTTCTACACAATGTAAGAATGCCTGCCTCTTTATGTGGTCTGAAGACAATTGAGACCTGTGGAACCTCCCCCTTGGGGGAAGCCCCTTGAATTCCAGAAGATAACCTTGGGAGACTATTTCTAGTGCCCAAGGATCCAGAACATCTCTTGCCCAAGCCTGAGCGAAGAGAGAGAGTCTGCCCCCCACCAGATCCGGTCCCGGATCGGGGGCCAACATTTCATGCTGTCTTGGTAGCAGTGGCAGGTTTCTTGGCCTGCTTTCCCTTGTTCCAGCCTTGCATTGGTCTCCAGGCTGGCTTGGCTTGAGAAGTATTACCCTCTTGCTTAGAGGACGTAGCACTTGGGGCTGGTCCGTTTCTACGAAAGGGACGAAAATTAGGTTTATTTTTGGCCTTGAAAGACCTGTCCTGAGGAAGGGCGTGGCCCTTACCCCCAGTGATATCAGAGATAATCTCTTTCAAGTCAGGGCCAAACAGCGTTTTCCCCTTGAAAGGAATGTTAAGCAATTTGTTCTTGGAAGACGCATCCGCTGACCAAGATTTCAACCAAAGCGCTCTGCGCGCCACAATAGCAAACCCAGAATTTTTTGCCGCTAACCTAGCCAATTGCAAAGTGGCGTCTAGGGTGAAAGAATTAGCCAATTTGAGAGCACGGATTCTGTCCATAATCTCCTCATAAGGAGGAGAATCACTATCGATCGCCTTTTCTAGCTCATCGAACCAGAAACACGCATGAAATTGGTTGTAGAAGGTAACCTTGCTGAACAAACATCTTTTTAAGCAAACCTTCTAATTTTTTATCCATAGGATCTTTGAAAGCACAACTATCTTCTATGGGTATAGTGGTGCGTTTGTTTAAAGTAGAAACCGCCCCCTCGACCTTGGGGACTGTCTGCCATAAGTCCTTTCTGGGGTCGACCATGGGAAACAATTTTTTAAATATGGGGGGAGGGACGAAAGGTATACCGGGCCTTTCCCATTCTTTATTTACAATGTCCGCCACCCGCTTGGGTATAGGAAAAGCTTCTGGGGGCCCCGGGACCTCTAGGAACTTGTCCATTTTACATAGTTTCTCTGGGATGATCAAATTCTCACAATCATCCAGAGTGGATAACACCTCCTTAAGCAGAGCGCGGAGATGTTCCAACTTAAATTTAAATGTAATCACATCGGGTTCAGCTTGTTGAGAAATTTTCCCTGAATCTGAAATTTCTCCCTCAGACAAAACCTCCCTGGCCCCCTCAGACTGGTGTAGGGGCATATCAGAACCATTATCATCAGCGTCCTCATGCTCTTCAGTATCTAAAACAGAGCAGTCGCGCTTACGCTGATAAGTGGCCATTTTGGCTAAAATGTTTTTGATAGAATTATCCATTACAGCCGTTAATTGTTGCATAGTAAGGAGTATTGGCGCGCTAGATGTACTAGGGGCCTCCTGAGTGGGCAAGACTGGTGTAGACGAAGGAGGGAATGATGCAGTACCATGCTTACTCCCCTCACTTGAGGAATCATCTTGGGCATCATTTTCAGTGTCACATAAATCACATCTATTTAAATGAGAAGGAACCTTGGCTTCCCCACATTCAGAACACAGTCTATCTGGTAGTTCAGACATGTTAAACAGGCATAAACTTGAAACAAAGTACAAAAAACGTTTTAAAATAAAACCGTTACTGTCACTTTAAATTTTAAACTGAACACACTTTATTACTGCAATTGCGAAAAAGTATGAAGGAATTGTTCAAAATTCACCAAAATTTCACCACAGTGTCTTAAAGCCTTAAAAGTATTGCACACCAAATTTGGAAGCTTTAACCCTTAAAATAACGGAACCGGAGCCGTTTTTATCTTTAACCCCTTTACAGTCCCTGGTATCTGCTTTGCTGAGACCCAACCAAGCCCAAAGGGGAATACGATACCAAATGACGCCTTCAGAAAGTCTTTTTTATGTATCAGAGCTCCTCACACATGCGACTGCATGTCATGCTTCTCAAAAACAAGTGCGCAATACCGGCGCGAAAATGAGGCTCTGTCTATGATTAGGGAAAGCCCCTAGAGAATAAGGTGTCTAAAACAGTGCCTGCCGATATTATTTTACAAAAATACCCAGATTAAATGATTCCTCAAGGCTAAATATGTTTATATATGAATCGATTTAGCCCAGAAAATGTCTACAGTCTTAACAAGCCCTTGTGAAGCCCTTATTTACTCTGTAATAAAAATGGCTTACCGGATCCCATAGGGAAAATGACAGCTTCCAGCATTACATCGTCTTGTTAGAATGTGTCATACCTCAAGCAGCAAAAGTCTGCTCACTGTTCCCCCAACTGAAGTTAATTCCTCTCAACAGTCCTGTGTGGAACAGCCATCGATTTTAGTAACGGTTGCTAAAATCATTTTCCTCTTACAAACAGAAATCTTCATCTCTTTTCTGTTTCAGAGTAAATAGTACATACCAGCACTATTTTAAAATAACAAACTCTTGATTGAATAATAAAAACTACAGTTAAACACTAAAAAACTCTAAGCCATCTCCGTGGAGATGTTGCCTGTACAACGGCAAAGAGAATGACTGGGGTAGGCGGAGCCTAGGAGGGATCATGTGACCAGCTTTGCTGGGCTCTTTGCCATTTCCTGTTGGGGAAGAGAATATCCCACAAGTAAGGATGACGCCGTGGACCGGACACACCTATGTTGGAGAAATTATTATTATACTTTATTTATGAAGCGCCATCATATTACGCAGCGCTGTCCATGGATACAGTTAATTTAAATAAAAACAATAATATAAAACTTCTAAGAGACAGGAATAAATTTACAAACACATATAGGAGGAATTGAGGGCCCTATTCCCGTGGGAAATCAAACTATAGACACAGGCAGAGAAAATTGTGACTTGATGGGAAAAAAGTCATTTTTGATAATTCTATTTTAAAAAAAAAAAAAAAAAATTAAAAAGCTAGGATTTCAGAACAAGTTTGTACAGGGAGTGCAGAATTATTAGGCAAGTTGTATTTTTGAGGATTAATTTTATTATTGAACAACAACCTTGTTCTTAATGAACCCAAAAAACTCATTAATATCAAAGCTGAATAGTTTTGGAAGTAGTTTTTAGTTTGTTTTTAGTTATAGCTATTTTAGGGGAATATCTGTGTGTGCAGGTGACTATTACTGTGCATAATTATTAGGCAACTTAACAAAAAACAAATATATACCCATTTCAATTATTTATTTTTACCAGTGAAACCAATATAACATCTCAACATTCACAAATATACATTTCTGACATTCAAAAACAAAACAAAAACAAATCAGTGACCAGTATAGCCACCTTTCTTTGCAAGGACACTCAAAAGCCTGCCATCCATGGATTCTGTCAGTGTTTTGATCTGTTCACCATCAACATTGTGTGCAGCAGCAACCACAGCCTCCCAGACACTGTTCAGAGAGGTGTACTGTTTTCCCTCCTTGTAAATCTCACATTTGATGATGGACCACAGGTTCTCAATGGGGTTCAGATCAGGTGAACAAGGAGGCCATGTCATTAGATTTTCTTCTTTTATACCCTTTCTTGCCAGCCACGCTGTGGAGTACTTGGACGCGTGTGATGGAGCATTGTCCTGCATGAAAATCATGTTTTTCTTGAAGGATGCAGACTTCTTCCTGTACCACTGCTTGAAGAAGGTGTCTTCCAGAAACTGGCAGTAGGACTGGGAGTTGAGCTTGACTCCATCCTCAACCCGAAAACGCCCCACAAGCTCATCTTTGATGATACCAGCCAAAACCAGTACTCCACCTCCACCTTGCTGGCGTCTGAGTCGGACTGGAGCTCTCTGCCCTTTACCAATCCAGCCACGGGCCCATCCATCTGGCCCATCAAGACTCACTCTCATTTCATCAGTCCATAAAACCTTAGAAAAATCAGTCTTGAGATATTTCTTGGCCCAGTCTTGACATTTCAGCTTGTGTGTCTTGTTCAGTGGTGGTCGTCTTTCAGCCTTTCTTACCTTGGCCATGTCTCTGAGTATTGCACACCTTGTGCTTTTGGGCACTCCAGTGATGTTGCAGCTCTGAAATATGGCCAAACTGGTGGCAAGTGGCATCTTGGCAGCTGCACGCTTGACTTTTCTCAGTTCATGGGCAGTTATTTTGCGCCTTGGTTTTTCCACACGCTTCTTGCGACCCTATTGACTATTTTGAATGAAACGCTTGATTGTTCGATGATCACGCTTCAGAAGATTTGCAATTTTAAGAGTGCTGCATCCCTCTGCAAGATATCTCACTATTTTTTTACTTTTCTGAGCCTGTCAAGTCCTTCTTTTGACCCATTTTGCCAAAGGAAAGGAAGTTGCCTAATAATTATGCACACCTGATATAGGGTGTTGATGTCATTAGACCACACCCCTTCTCATTACAGAGATGCGCATCACCTAATATGCTTAATTGGTAGTAGGCTTTCGAGCCTATACAGCTTGGAGTAAGACAACATGCATAAAGAGGATGATGTGGTCAAAATACTAATTTGCCTAATAATTCTGCACTCCCTGTATATTGAAATTCCGGATTTGTTTTTTTTACCAGTACTGTCCTTAAAGTATGTATTTAGTGTTTAATGTCCTTTTAACACATTTATCCTGTTGCCCTTTGAATATTATTGTATTGCATGTTTCTTTATTTTGCATTATCATTTTTATATAAAAATAAGTTTCAATAATGCATTCCTATATATACACAAATACATTTACATATATTTTTTATAGACCTTTACAATTATTTGTATATTTCTAACAGGATTTCTTTAATTACTTTTATCAAAATGTACTAAAGTACATTGTGCAATGTAATATGCTTTTTATTACTTTACATAATATTGTAATAATGTTGAGTTGTAAGGTAGCACACACATATACTGCTTCTGAATCTGATGCAGCAGGTTGAAGGATAGTATAAAACAATCCCAGTTGACAAAGACATTCCAACCAAAATTGTATTGATCGTAAAAAAAAAAATCCTCCTGAAACAGCACAGCCTGGATGGTTTAACCCACTATCACCTAAGCATCCTAGTCATGGGGTGATAAGTTTGAAAACAATGTCTAAATTCAGTGAAATTTGCCCTATCTATGGTGACAATTCCCATGCTATTCAAAGCAGTTATGATTCACTAAAAAAAGATTGAGAAAATAATTAGTTAGGTATACAGTATGCAAGATAAAATGAATATCCCACAAAACTAAAAGCCATAAAATGTTAAAGGGACAGTTAACCCAAAATGTTTCTTCCCTTTAAATTGTTCCCAATGATCCATTTTATCTGCTGGAGCGTATTAAATTCTTAACAAGTAGCTCCTTTACCCTTATTTCGACATTTGAAATAACAGATTAAGCCTGTGCAATCCCAGCCTTCAGTGAAAGTTTGTATACTGGAGTCTAGGCTTTTGACATCCAGTAGAAGGCAATAAACTATCAGTGGGGTGCAGGATAATTAAAGGGATACTAAACCCATGTTTTTGCTGTCATGATTCAGATAAAGCATGCACTTTAAAGCAACTTTCTAATTTACTCCTATTATCAATTTTTCTTTGTTCTTTTGCTATCTTTATTTAAAAAGCAGGAATGTAAAGATTAGGAGCCGGACGATTTTAGCTTCAACACCATGGATAGCAGGATATCGCTTGCTTATTGGTGGCTACATTTAGCCACCAATAAGCAAGAATAACCCAGGTTCTCAACCAAAAATGGGCCAGCTTCTATGCTTTACATTCCTGCTTTTTAAATAAAGATAGCAAGAGAACAAAGAGAAATTGCTAATAGGAGTAAATTAGAAAGTTGCATGCTCTATATGAATCATGAAAAAAAAACATAATTTATGCTTACCTGATAAATTCATTTCTCCTGTAGTGTAGTCAGTCCACGGGTCATCCATTACTTATGGGATTATATCTCCTCCCTAACAGGAAGTGCAAGAGGATCACCCAAGCAGAGCTGCTATATAGCTCCTCCCCTCTACGTCATACCCAGTCATTCGACCGAAACCAAACGAGAAAGGAGAAACTATAGGGTGCAGTGGTGACTGGAGTTTAATTTAAAAATTTAGACCTGCCGTAAACAACAGGGCGGGCCGTGGACTGACTACACTACAGGAGAAAGGAATTTATCAGGTAAGCATAAATTATGTTTTCTCCTGTTAAGTGTAGTCAGTCCACGGGTCATCCATTACTTATGGGATACCAATACCAAAGCTAAAAGTACACGGATGACGGGAGGGAAAGGCAGGATCTTTACACGGAAGGAACCACTGCCTGTAGAACCTTTCTCCCAAAAACAGCCTCCGAAGAAGCAAAAGTGTCAAATTTGTAAAATTTTGAAAAAGTGTGAAGTGAAGACCAAGTTGCAGCCTTGCAAATCTGTTCAACAGAGGCCTCATTCTTAAAGGCCCAAGTGGAAGCCACAGCTCTAGTAGAATGAGCTGTAATCCTTTCAGGAGGCTGCTGTCCAGCAGTCTCATATGCTAAACGTATTATGCTACGAAGCCAAAAAGAGAGAGAGGTAGCCGAAGCTTTTTGACCTCTCCTCTGTCCAGAATAAACGACAAACAGGGAAGAAGTTTGACGAAAATCCTTAGTTGCCTGCAAATAAAATTTCAGGGCACGGACGACGTCCAGATTGTGCAGAAGTTGTTCCTTCTTTGAAGAAGGGTTAGGGCACAATGATGGAACAACAATCTCTTGATTGATATTCTTGTTAGTGACTACCTTAGGTAAGAACCCAGGTTTAGTACGCAGAACTACCTTGTCTGAATGAAAAATCAGATAAGGAGAATCACAATGTAAGGCCGATAACTCAGAGACTCTTCGAGCCGAGGAAATAGCCATTAAAAACAGAACTTTCCAAGATAACAGCTTGATATCAATGGAATGAAGGGGTTCAAACGGAACACCTTGCAGAACGTTAAGAACTAAGTTTAAGCTCCACGGCGGAGCAACAGTCTTAAACACAGGCTTAATCCTAGCCAAAGCTTGACAAAAAGCCTGAACGTCTGGAACTTCTGACAGACGTTTGTGTAAAAGGATAGACAGAGCTGAGATCTGTCACTTTAACGAACTAGCAGATAAACCCTTTTCTAAACCTTCTTGTAGAAAAGACAATATCCTAGGAATCCTAACCTTACTCCATGAGTAACTCTTGGATTTGCACCAATATAAGTATTTACGCCATATTTTATGGTAAATTTTCCTGGTAACAGGTTTCCTAGCCTGTATTAAGGTATCAATCACTGACTCCGAGAATCACCGCTTTGATAGAATCAAGCGTTCAATCTCCATGCAGTCAGCCTCAGAGAAATTAGATTTGGATGTTTGAAAGGACCCTGAATCAGAAGGTCCTGTCTCAGAGGCAGAGACCATGGTGGACAGGACGGCATGTCCACTAGATCTGCATACCAGGTCCTGCGTGGCCACGCAGGCGCTATTAGAATCATCGATGCTCTCTCCTGCATAAGCCATGTTGAAAACCCAAGGTGCTGTCAGAGCATCTATCAGTACCGCTCCCGGGTCCCTGGACCTGGATCCGTAACAAGGAAGCTTGGCGTTCTGGCGAGACGCCATGAGATCCAGATCTGGTTTGCCCCAATGATGAAGCAGTTGGGCAAACACCTCCGGATGAAGTTCCCACTCCCCCGGATGAAAAGTCTGGCGACTTAGGAAATCCCCCTCCCAGTTCTCCACGCCTGGGATGTGGATCGCTGACAGGTGGCAAGAGTGAGACTCTGCCCAGCGAATTATCTTTGAGACTTCCATCATCGCTAGGGAACTCCTTGTCCCTCCCTGATGGTTGATGTAAGCCACAGTCGTGATGTTGTCCGACTGAAACCTGATGAACCTCAGAGTTGCTAACTGAGGCCAAGCCAGAAGAGCATTGAAAACTGCTCTTAATTCCAGAATGTTTATTGGAAGGAGTCTCTCCTCCTGAGTCCATGATCCCTGAGCCTTCAGGGAATTCCAGACAGCGCCCCAACCTAGCAGGCTGGCGTCTGTTGTTACAATCGTCCAATCTGGCCTGCTGAAGGGCATCCCCCTGGACAGATGTGGCCGAGAAAGCCACCATAGAAGAGAATCTCTGGTCTCTTGATCCAGATTTAGCATAGGGGACAAATCTGAGTAATCCCCATTTCACTGACTTAGCATGCACAATTGCAGCGGTCTGAGATGCAGGCGTGCAAAAGGTACTATGTCCATTGCCGCTACCATTAAGCCGATTACCTCCATGCATTGAGCCACTGACGGGTGTTGAATGGAATGAAGGACACGGCAAGCATTTAGAAGTTTTGATAACCTGTCCTCTGTCAGGTAAATTTTCATTTCTACAGAATCTATAAGAGTCCCCAAGAAGGGAACTCTTGTGAGTGGCAATAGAGAACTCTTTTCTACGTTCACCTTCCACCCATGCGACCTTAGAAATGCCAGAACTAACTCTGTATGAGACTTGGCAGTTTGGAAGCTTGACGCTTGTATCAGAATGTCGTCTAGGTACGGAGCTACCGCTATTCCTCGCGGTCTTAGTACCGCCAGAAGAGAGCCCAGAACCTTTGTAAAGATTCTTGGAGCTGTAGCTAACCCGAAGGGAAGAGCTACAAACTGGTAATGCCTGTTTAGGAAGGCAAACCTTAGATACCGGTAATGATCCTTGTGAATCGGTATGTGAAGGTAGGCATCCTTTAAATCCACTGTGGTCATGTACTGACCCTTTTGGATCATAGGTAAGATGGTCCGAATAGTTTCCATTTTGAACGATGGAACTCTTAGGAATTTGTTTAGGATCTTTAAGTCCAAGATTGGTCTGAAGGTTCCCTCTGTTTTGGGAACCACAAACAGATTTGAGTAAAACCCTTGTCCGTGTTCCGACCGCGGAACTGGGTGGATCCCTCCCATTAGTAAAAGGTCTTGTACACAGCGTAGAAACGCCTCTTTCTTTATCTGGTTTGCTGACAACCTTGAAAGATGAAATCTCCCTTTTGGAGGAGAAGCTTTGAAGTCCAGAAGATATCCCTGAGATATGATCTCTAACGCCCAGGGATCCTGGACATCTCTTGCCCAAGCCTGGGCGAAGAGAGAAAGTCTGCCCCCCACTAGATCCGTTTCCGGATCGGGGGCCCTCACTTCATGCTGTCTTAGGGGCAGCAGCAGGTTTTCTGGCCTGCTTGCCCTTGTTCCAGGACTGGTTAGGTTTCCAGCCCTGTCTGTAGCGAGCAACAGTTCCTTCCTGTCTTGGAGCGGAGGAAGTTGATGCTGCTCCTGCCTTGAAGTTACGAAAGGCACGAAAATTAGACTGTTTAGCCCTTGGTTTGGCCCTGTCTTGAGGCAGGGCATGGCCCTTACCTCCAGTAATGTCAGAGATAATTTCTTTCAAACCGGGCCCGAATAATGTCTGCCCTTTGAAAGGGATGTTAAGCAATTTAGATTTAGAAGTCACATCGGCTGACCAGGATTTAAGCCACAGCGCTCTACGCGCTTGAATGGCGAATCCGGAGTTCTTAGCCGTAAGTTTAGTTAAGTGTACTACGGCATCAGAAATAAATGAATTAGCTAGCTTAAGGACTTTAAGCTTGTCTATAATCTCATCCAATGGAGCTGTGCTAAGGGTCTCTTCCAGAGACTCAAACCAGAATGCCGCCGCAGCCGTGACAGGCGCAATGCATGCAAGGGGTTGTAATATAAAACCTTGCTGAACAAACATTTTCTTAAGGTAACCCTCTAACTTTTTATCCATTGGATCTGAAAAAGCACAGCTATCCTCCACCGGGATAGTGGTGCGCTTAGCCAGAGTAGAAACTGCTCCCTCCACCTTAGGGATCGTCTGCCATAAGTCCCGTGTGGTGGCGTCTATTGGAAACATTTTTCTAAATATAGGAGGGGGTGAAAAAGGCACACCGGGTCTATCCCACTCCTTGTTACCAATTTCTGTAAGCCTTTTAGGTATAGGAAAAACGTCAGTACACGCCGGTACCGCAAAATATTTATCCAGCCTACATATTTTCTCTGGAATTGCAACCGTGTTACAATCATTCAGAGCCGCTAATACCTCCCCTAGTAATACACGGAGGTTCTCAAGCTTAAATTTAAAATTTGAAATGTCTGAATCCAGTTTACTTGGATCAGATCCGTCACCCACAGAATGAAGCTCTCCGTCCTCATGTTCTGCAAATTGTGACGCAGTATCAGACATGGCTCTATTATTATCAGCACACTCTGTTCTTACCCCAGAGTGATCGCGTTTACCCCTAAATTCTGGCAATTTAGATAGTACTTCGGTCATAACATTAGCCATGTCTTGCAAGGTGATTTGTATGGGCCGCCCTGATGTACTTGGCGCCACAATATCACGCACCTCCTGAGCGGGAGGCGAAGGTACTGACACGTGAGGAGAGTTAGTCGGCATAACTTCCCCCTCGTTGTCTGGTGAAATTTTCTTTACATGTACAGATTGGCTTTTATTTAAACTAGCATCAATGCAATTAGTACACAAATTTCTATTGGGCTCCACATTGGCCTTTAAACATATTGAACAAAGAGATTCATCTGTGTCAGACATGTTTAAACAGACTAGCAATGAGACTAGCAAGCTTGGAAAATACTTTTCAAATAAATTTACAAGCAATATAAAAAACGCTACTGTGCCTTTAAGAAGCACAAAAAACTGTCACAGTTGAAATAACAATGAACCAAATTAGTTATAGCAACCAAATTTTCACAGTAAATGCATTAAGTTAGCAAAGGATTGCACCCACCAGCAAATGGATGATTAACCCCTTAGTACCCAAAAACGGATAACAATTTAATATTAACGTTTTTATCACAGTCAAAACACACTCTCACAGGTCTGCTGTGAGTGATTACCTCCCTCAAAACTAGTTTTGGAGACCCCTGGGCTCTGTAGAGACGTCCTGGATCATGGAGGAAGAAATAGGAAGACTGTGACTAAATTTTTCTGCGCAATAAAGCGCTAAAATAGGCCCCTCCCACTCATATTACAACAGTGGGGAAGCTCAGTAAACTGATTTTATTCAGAAACAAACGACAGCCATGTGGTAAAAATCATGCCCATAAAGTTTTATCACCAAGTACCTCAGAAAAAAACGATTAACATGCCAGTAAACGTTTTAAAAATAAAATTATGAAATGTTATTAATAAGCCTGCTGCTAGTCGCTTTCACTGCAGTGGAGGCTCAAATATTACTTAAATATATACAGTATTTTCTTAGTGAAATTCCATTCCCCAGAAATACCTCAGTGTATACATACATACATATCAGCCTGATACCAGTCGCTACTACTGCATTTAAGGCTGCACTTACATTACATCGGTATTAGCAGTATTTTCTCGGTCAATTCCATTCCTTAGAAAATAATATACTGCAACATACCTCCTTGCAGGTGAGCCCTGCCTGTTATCCCCTGTTCTGAAGTTACCTCACTCCTCAGAATGGCCGAGAACAGCAAGTGGATCTTAGTTACGACCACTAAGATCATACACAAACTCAGGTAGATTCTTCTTCTAATGCTGCCTGAGAAGAAACAACACACTCCGGTGCCGTTTAAAATAACAAACTTTTGATTGAAGAAATAAAAAAAACTAAGTTTAACAACCACAGTCCTCTCACACGTCCTATCTATTAGTTAGGTGCAAGAGAATGACTGGGTATGACGTAGAAGGGAGGAGCTATATAGCAGCTCTGCTTGGGTGATCCTCTTGCACTTCCTGTTAGGGAGGAGATATAATCCCATAAGTAATGGATGACCCGTGGACTGACTACACTTAACAGGAGAAAATAGGTTTAGTGTTCTCTCTTAGTATTTAGCTTTGGTTTACAAATAGATATAAGATAAAAAAGCGTGTGTATACAAATGATATGATATTACCTGCAATATCAACCCATTTCAGTTGGCTGTGGTTTAAAAGCACAAAACAAGCCAAGTCATATACACAAATAAACCTGAAAAACATAATTTATGTAAGAACTTACCTGATAAATTCATTTCTTTCATATTAACAAGAGTCCATGAGCTAGTGACGTATGGGATATACATTCCTACCAGGAGGGGCAAAGTTTCCCAAACCTTAAAATGCCTATAAATACACCCCTCACCACACCCACAAATCAGTTTAACGAATAGCCAAGAAGTGGGGTGATAAGAAAAAAAGTGCGAAGCATATAAAATAAGGAATTGGAATAATTGTGCTTTATACAAAAAAATCATAACCACCACAAAAAAGGGTGGGCCTCATGGACTCTTGTTAATATGAAAGAAATGAATTTATCAGGTAAGTTCTTACATAAATTATGTTTTCTTTCATGTAATTAACAAGAGTCCATGAGCTAGTGACGTATGGGATAATGACTACCCAAGATGTGGATCTTTCCACACAAGAGTCACTAGAGAGGGAGGGATAAAATAAAGACAGCCAATTCCTGCTGAAAATAATCCACACCCAAATAAAAGTTTAACAAAAAACATAAGCAGAAGATTCAAACTGAAACCGCTGCCTGAAGAACTTTTCTACCAAAAACTGCTTCAGAAGAAGAAAATACATCAAAATGGTAGAATTTAGTAAAAGTATGCAAAGAGGACCAAGTTGCTGCTTTGCAGATCTGGTCAACCGAAGCTTCATTCCTAAACGCCCAGGAAGTAGAAACTGACCTAGTAGAATGAGCTGTAATTCTTTGAGGCGGAATTTTACCCGACTCAACATAGGCAAGATGAATTAAAGATTTCAACCAAGATGCCAAAGAAATGGCAGAAGCTTTCTGGCCTTTCCTAGAACCGGAAAAGATAACAAATAGACTAGAAGTCTTACGGAAAGATTTCGTAGCTTGAACATAATATTTCAAAGCTCTAACAACATCCAAAGAATGCAATGATTTCTCCTTAGAATTCTTAGGATTAGGACATAATGAAGGAACCACAATTTCTCTACTAATGTTGTTGGAATTCACAACTTTAGGTAAAAATTCAAAAGAAGTTCGCAACACCGCCTTATCCTGATGAAAAATCAGAAAAGGAGACTCACACGAAAGAGCAGATAATTCAGAAACTCTTCTAGCAGAAGAGATGGCCAAAAGGAACAAAACTTTCCAAGAAAGTAATTTAATGTCCAATGAATGCATAGGTTCAAACGGAGGAGCTTGAAGAGCTCCCAAAACCAAATTCAAACTCCATGGAGGAGAAATTGACTTAATGACAGGTTTTATACGAACCAAAGCTTGTACAAAACAATGAATATCAGGAAGAATAGCAATCTTTCTGTGAAAAAGAACAGAAAGAGCAGAGATTTGTCCTTTCAAAGAACTTGCGGACAAACCCTTATCCAAACCATCCTGAAGAAATTGTAAAATTCTCGGTATTCTAAAAGAATGCCAAGAAAAATGATGAGAAAGACACCATGAAATATAAGTCTTCCAGACTCTATAATATATCTCTCTAGATACAGATTTACGAGCCTGTAACATAGTATTAATCACGGAGTCAGAGAAACCTCTATGACCAAGAATCAAGCGTTCAATCTCCATACCTTTAAATTTAAGGATTTCAGATCCGGATGGAAAAAAGGACCTTGTGACAGAAGGTCTGGTCTTAACGGAAGAGTCCAAGGCTGGCAAGATGCCATCCGGACAAGATCCGCATACCAAAACCTGTGAGGCCATGCCGGAGCTATTAGCAGAACAAACGAGCATTCCCTCAGAATCTTGGAGATTACTCTTGGAAGAAGAACTAGAGGCGGAAAGATATAGGCAGGATGATACTTCCAAGGAAGTGATAATGCATCCACTGCCTCCGCCTGAGGATCCCGGGATCTGGACAGATACCTGGGAAGTTTCTTGTTTAGATGAGAGGCCATCAGATCTATCTCTGGGAGCCCCCATATTTGAACAATCTGAAGAAATACCTCTGGGTGAAGAGACCATTCGCCCGGATGCAACGTTTGGCGACTGAGATAATCCGCTTCCCAATTGTCTACACCTGGGATATGAACCGCAGAGATTAGACAGGAGCTGGATTCCGCCCAAACCAAAATTCGAGATACTTCTTTCATAGCCAGAGGACTGTGAGTCCCTCCTTGATGATTGATGTATGCCACAGTTGTGACATTGTCTGTCTGAAAACAAATGAACGATTCTCTCTTCAGAAGAGGCCAAAACTGAAGAGCTCTGAAAACTGCACGGAGTTCCAAGATATTGATCGGTAATCTCACCTCCTGAGATTCCCAAACTCCTTGTGCCGTCAGAGATCCCCACACAGCTCCCCAACCTGTGAGACTTGCATCTGTTGAAATTATAGTCCAGGTCGGAAGAACAAAAGAAGCCCCCTGAATTAAACGATGGTGATCTGTCCACCACGTTAGAGAGTGCCGAACAATCGGTTTTAAAGATATTAATTGATATATCTTCGTGTAATCCCTGCACCATTGGTTCAGCATACAGAGCTGAAGAGGTCGCATGTGAAAACGAGCAAAGGGGATCGCGTCCGATGCAGCAGTCATAAGACCTAGAATTTCCATGCATAAGGCTACCGAAGGGAATGATTGAGACTGAAGGTTTCGACAGGCTGTAATCAATTTTAGACGTCTCTTGTCTGTTAAAGACAAAGTCATGGACACTGAATCTATCTGGAAACCCAGAAAAGTTACCCTTGTTTGAGGAATCAAAGAACTTTTTGGTAAATTGATCCTCCAACCATGATCTTGAAGAAACAACACAAGTCGATTCGTATGAGACTCTGCTAAATGTAAAGACGGAGCAAGTACCAAGATATCGTCCAAATAAGGAAATACCACAATACCCTGTTCTCTGATTACAGACAGAAGGGCACCGAGAATCTTTGTAAAAATTCTTGGAGCTGTAGCAAGGCCAAACGGTAGAGCCACAAATTGGTAATGCTTGTCTAGAAAAGAGAATCTCAGGAACTGATAATGATCTGGATGAATCGGAATATGCAGATATGCATCCTGTAAATCTATTGTGGACATATAATTCCCTTGCTGAACAAAAGGCAATATAGTCCTTACAGTTACCATCTTGAACGTTGGTATCCTTACATAACGATTCAATAATTTTAGATCCAGAACTGGTCTGAAGGAATTCTCCTTCTTTGGTACAATGAAGAGATTTGAATAAAACCCCATCCCCTGTTCCGGAACTGGAACTGGCATAATTACTCCAGCCAACTCTAGATCTGAAACACAATTCAGAAATGCTTGAGCTTTCACTGGATTTACTGGGACATGGGAAAGAAAAAATCTCTTTGCAGGAGGTCTCATCTTGAAACCAATTCTGTACCCTTCTGAAACAATGTTCTGAATCCAAAGATTGTGAACAGAACTGATCCAAATTTCTTTGAAAAAACGTAACCTGCCCCCTACCAGCTGAACTGGAATGAGGGCCGTACCTTCATGTGAACTTAGAAGCAGGCTTTGCCTTTCTAGCAGGCTTGGATTTATTCCAGACTGGAGATGGTTTCCAAACTGAAACTGCTCCTGAGGACGAAGGATCAGGCTTTTGTTCTTTGTTGAAACGAAAGGAACGAAAACGATTGTTAGCCCTGTTTTTACCTTTAGACTTTTTATCCTGTGGTAAAAAACATAATTTATGCTTACCTGATAAATTCCTTTCTTCTGTAGTGTGATCAGTCCACGGGTCATCATTACTTGTGGGATATTATCTGCTCCCCTACAGGAAGTGCAAGAGGATTCACCCAGCAGAGCTGCTATATAGCTCCTCCCCTCTACGTCACCTCCAGTCATTCGACCAAGGACCAACGAGAAAGGAGAAGCCAAGGGTGTAGTGGTGACTGAAGTATAATTTAAAAAATATTTACCTGCCTTAAAAAACAGGGCGGGCCGTGGACTGATCACACTACAGAAGAAAGGAATTTATCAGGTAAGCATAAATTATGTTTTCTTCTGTTAAGTGTGATCAGTCCACGGGTCATCATTACTTGTGGGATACCAATACCAAAGCAAAAGTACACGGATGACGGGAGGGATAGGCAGGCTCTTTATACAGAAGGAACCACTGCCTGAAGAGCCTTTCTCCCAAAAATAGCCTCCGAGGAAGCAAAAGTGTCAAATCTGTAAAATTTGGAAAAAGTATGAAGCGAAGACCAAGTTGCAGCCTTGCAAATCTGTTCAACAGAGGCCTCATTCTTAAAGGCCCAAGTGGAAGCCACAGCTCTAGTGGAATGAGCTGTAATTCTTTCAGGAGGCTGCTGTCCAGCAGTCTCATAAGCTAAACGAATTATGCTACGAAGCCAAAAAGAGAGAGAGGTAGCAGAAGCTTTTTGACCTCTCCTCTGACCAGAGTAAACGACAAACAGGGAAGACGTTTGTCGAAAATCTTTAGTTGCCTGTAAATAAAATTTAAGGGCACGAACTACATCCAGATTGTGCAAAAGACGTTCCTTCCTCGAAGAAGGATTTGGGCACAAGGATGGAACAACAATCTCCTGATTGATATTCCTGTTAGTGACTACCTTAGGTAAGAACCCAGGTTTAGTACGCAGAACTACCTTATCCGAGTGAAAAATCAAATAAGGAGAATCACAATGTAAGGCTGATAACTCAGAGACTCTTCGAGCCGAGGAAATAGCCATTAAAAATAGAACTTTCCAAGATAACAACTTTATAACAATGGAATGAAGGGGTTCAAACGGAACACCCTGTAAAGACGTTAAGAACAAGGTTTAAACTCCATGGTGGAGCCACAGCTTTAAACACAGGTTTAATCCTGGCCAAAGCCTGACAAAAAGCCTGAACGTCTGGAACTTCTGACAGACGCTTGTGTAACAGAATGGACAGAGCTGAGATCTGTCCCTTTAAGGAACTAGCGGATAACCCCTTTTCTAAACCTTCTTGTAGAAAAGACAATATCCTAGGAATCCTAACCTTACTCCAAGAGTAACCTTTGGATTCGCACCAATATAGGTATTTACGCCATATTTTATGGTAAATCTTTCTGGTAACAGGCTTCCTAGCCTGTATTAAGGTATCAATAACTGACTCAGAAAAACCACGCTTTGATAAGATCAAGCGTTCAATTTCCAAGCAGTCAGCTTCAGAGAAGTTAGATTTTGATGTTTGAAAGGACCCTGAATCAGAAGGTCCTGTTTCAGAGGTAACGACATGTCCACCAGATCTGTATACCAAGTCCTGCGAGGCCATGCAGGCGCTATTAGAATCACTGATGCTTTCTCCTGTTTGATTCTGGCAATCAATCGAGGAAGCATCGGGAAAGGTGGAAACACATAAGCCATCCTGAAGGTCCATGGTGCTGTCAAGGCATCTATCAGGACCGCTCCCGGATCCCTGGATCTGGACCCGTAGCGCGGAAGCTTGGCGTTCTGTCGAGACGCCATGAGATCTATCTCTGGTTTGCCCCAACGTCGAAGTATTTGGGCAAAGACCTCTGGATGAAGTTCCCACTCCCCCGGATGAAAAGTCTGACGACTTAAGAAATCCGCCTCCCAGTTCTCCACTCCCGGGATGTGGATTGCAGACAGGTGGCAAGAGTGAGACTCTGCCCAGCGAATTATCTTCGATACTTCCATCATTGCTAGGGAGCTTCTTGTCCCTCCCTGATGGTTGATATAAGCTACAGTCGTGATGTTGTCCGACCGGAACCTGATGAACCCCCGAGTTGTTAACTGGGGTCAAGCCAGAAGAGCATTGAGGACTGCTCTCAATTCCAGAATGTTTATTGGAAGAAGACTCTCCTCCTGATTCCATAGTCCCTGAGCCTTCAGAGAATTCCAGACAGCGCCCCAACCTAGTAGGCTGGCGTCTGTTGTTACAATTGACCAGTCTGGCCTGCTGAATGGCATTCCCCTGGCCAGATGTGGCCGATAAAGCCACCATAGAAGAGAATTTCTGGTCTCTTGATTCAGATTTAGAGTGGGGGACAAATCTGAGTAATCCCCATTCCACTGACTTAGCATGCACAGTTGCAGTGGTCTGAGATATAGGCGTGCAAAAGGAACTATGTCCATTGCTGCTACCATTAGTCCGATTACCTCCATGCATTGAGCTACTGATGGGTGTTGAATAGAATGAAGGACACGGCATGCACTTTGAAGTTTTGTTAACCTGTCCTCTGTTAGGTAAATCTTCATTTGTACAGAATCTATCAGAGTCCCCAGGAAGGGAACTCTTGTGAGTGGAAAGAGAGAACTTCTCTTTTCGTTCACTTTCCATCCATGCGACCTTAGAAATGCCAGTACTATCTCTGTATGAGATTTGGCAGTTTGAAGGCTTGAAGCTTGTATCAGTATGTCGTCTAAGTACGGAGCTACTGAAATTCCTCGCGGTCTTAGTACCGCCAGAAGAGTGCCCAGAACCTTTGTGAAGATTCTTGGAGCCGTAGCCAGTCCGAATGGAAGAGCTACAAACTGGTAATGCCTGTCAAAAAGGCAAACCTTAGATACCGGTAATGGCTTTTGTGAATCGGTATGTGAAGGTAAGCATCCTTTAAATCCACTGTGGTCATGTACTGACCCTCTTGGATCATGGGCAAAAATGTTCGAATAGTTTCCATCTTGAACGATGGAACTCTTAGGAATTTGTTTAGGATCTTTAAATCCAAGATTGGCCTGAAGGTTCCCTCTTTTTTGGGAACTACAAACAGATTTGAGTAAAACCCTTGTCCTAGTTCCAACCGCGGAACTGGATGGATCACTCCCATTAATAAAAGATCTTGTACGCGGCGTAGAAACGCTTCCTTCTTTGTTAGGTTTGTTGACAACCTTGACAGATGAAATCTCCCTCTTGGGGGAGAGGATTTGAAGTCCAGAAGGTATCCCTGAGATATGATCTCTAACGCCCAGGGATCCTGAACATCTCTTGCCCAAGTCTGGGCGAAGAGGGAAAGTCTACCCCCCACTAGATCCGGTCCCGGATCGGGGGCCCTCAATTCATGCTGTCTTAGGGGCAGCAGCAGGTTTTCTGGCCTGTTTGCCCCTGTTCCAGGACTGGTTAGGTTTCCAGCCTTGTCTGTAGCGAGCAACAGCTCCTTCCTGTTTTGGTGCAGAGGAAGTTGATGCTGCTCCTGCTTTGAAATTACGAAAGGAACGAAAATTGGACTGTCTAGCCTTGGCTTTGGCCTTGTCCTGAGGCAGGGCATGACCTTTACCTCCTGTAATGTCAGCAATAATCTCTTTCAAGCCGGGCCCGAATAAGGTCTGCCCTTTGAAAGGAATATTAAGCAATTTAGATTTAGACGTAACATCAGCTGACCAGGATTTCAGCCACAGAGCTCTGCGTGCCTGAATGGCGAATCCTGAATTTTTAGCCGCAAGTTTAGTTAAATGTACTACGGCATCTGAAATAAATGAATTAGCTAACTTAAGGAATTTAAGTTTGTGTGTGATGTCATCTAGTGTGGATGATTGAAGTGTCTCTTCCAGAGACTCAAACCAAAATGCTGCTGCAGCCGTGACAGGCGCAATACATGCAAGAGGTTGCAATATAAACCCTTGTTGAACAAACATTTTCTTAAGGTAACCCTCTAATTTTTTATCCATTGGATCTGAAAAAGTACAGCTATCCTCCACTGGGATAGTGGTACGCTTAGCTAAAGTAGAAACTGCTCCCTCCACCTTAGGGACCATTTGCCATAAGTCCCGTGTGGCGGCGTCTATTGGAAACATCTTTCTGAATATAGGAGGGGGTGAGAAAGGCACACCGGGTCTATCCCACTCCTTAGTAACAATGTCAGTAAGTCTCTTAGGTATAGGAAAAACGTCAGTACTCGTCGGTACCGCAAAATATTTATCCAACCTACACATTTTCTCTGGGATTGCAACAGTGTTACAATCATTCAGAGCCGCTAATACCTCCCCTAGTAACACACGGAGGTTCTCAAGCTTAAATTTAAAATTTGAAATGTCTGAGTCCAGTTTATTTGGATCAGAACCGTCACCCACAGAATGAAGCTCTCCGTCTTCACGTTCTGCAAACTGTGACGCAGTATCAGACATGGCCCTTGCATTATCAGCGCACTCTGTTCTCACCCCAGAGTGATCACGTTTACCTCTTAGTTCTGGTAGTTTAGCCAAAACTTCAGTCATAACAGTAGCCATATCTTGTAATGTGATTTGTAATGGCCGCCCAGATGTACTCGGCGCTACAATATCACGCACCTCCTGAGCGGGAGATGCAGGTACTGACACGTGAGGCGAGTTAGTCGGCATAACTCTCCCCTCGTTGTTTGGTGAAATATGTTCAATTTGTACAGATTGACTGTTTTTTAAAATAGCATCAATACATTTAGTACATAAATTTCTATTGGGCTCCAGTTTGGCATTAACACATATAGCACAGAGATATTCCTCTGAATCAGACATGTTTAACACACTAGCAAATAAACAGCAACTTGAAAATACTTTTCAAAGTAATTTACAAATAATATGAAAACGAACTGTGCCTTTAAGAAGCACAGAAAAAAATTATAACAGTTAAAATAATTAAGTTATAGCATCAATCTTTGTCAGAATATACAGTTTTAGCAAAGGATTGTTCCCCTCAGCAATTAAACAACACAACTTTAGCAAAGGTTTAATCCCATTAGCAAAGATAACAATTTCTGAAAGCAGGAAACAAATTACAGAATAAACGTTTTTATGTCAGTCAAACTATAATTCTCACAGCTCTGCTGAGAGAAAATATTTGATGCATAGTAAAAGCGCCCCTCCCCCACACACACAGCAGTGAGGGAGAACAGAAACTGACAGAAAAAACAGATTTAAGCAACTGCCAAGTGGAAAAATAGTGCCCAAACATTTATTCACTCAGTACCTCAGTAAATGAAAATGATTTTACATTCCAGCAAAAACATTAAACATAATCTCTAGTTATTAAACAACTTTATGTCTTTCTTACAGTGTAATTCTAGTGAAATACCATTCCCCAGAATACTGAAGTGTAAAGTATACATACATGACATTATATCGGTATGGCAGGATTTTCTCATCAATTCCATTGTCAGAAAATAAAAAACTGCTACATACCTCTATGCAGATTCATCTGCCCGCTGTCCCCTGATCTGAAGTTTTACCTCACTCCTCAGATGGCCGAGAAACAGCAATATGATCTTAACTACTCCGGCTAAAATCATAGCAAAACTCTGGTAGATTCTTCCTCAAACTCTGCCAGAGAGGTAATAACACACTCCGGTGTTATTTTAAAATAACAAACTTTTGATTGAAGATATAAAACTAAGTATAATCACCATAGTCCTCTCACACGACCTATCTAGTTGCTGGGTGCAAGAGAATGACTGGAGGTGACGTAGAGGGGAGGAGCTATATAGCAGCTCTGCTGGGTGAATCCTCTTGCACTTCCTGTAGGGGAGCAGATAATATCCCACAAGTAATGATGACCCGTGGACTGATCACACTTAACAGAAGAAAAGTTCCTTTCCCACCAGTAACAGTTGAAATAATAGAATCCAACTGAGAACCAAATAATTTGTTTCCCTGGAAAGAAATGGAAAGTAGAGTTGATTTAGAAGCCATATCAGCATTCCAAGTCTTAAGCCATAAAGCTCTTCTGGCTAAGATAGCCAGAGACATAAATCTAACATCAACTCTAATAATATCAAAAATGGCATCACAGATGAAATTATTAGCATGCTGGAGAAGAATAATAATATCATGAGAATCACGATTTGTTACTTGTTGCGCTAGAGTTTCCAACCAAAAAGTTGAAGCTGCAGCAACATCAGCCAATGATATAGCAGGTCTAAGAAGATTACCTGAACATAGATAAGCTTTTCTTAGAAAAGATTCAATTTTTCTATCTAAAGGATCCTTAAACGAGGTACCATCTGATGTAGGAATGGTAGTACGTTTAGCAAGGGTAGAAATAGCCCCATCAACTTTAGGGATTTTGTCCCAAAATTCTAATCTGTCAGGCGGAACAGGATATAATTGCTTAAAACGTTTAGAAGGAGTAAATGAATTACCCAATCTATCCCATTCCTTAGCAATTACTGCAGAAATAGCATTAGGAACAGGAAAGACTTCTGGAATAACCGCAGGAGCTTTAAAAACCTTATCCAAACGTATAGAATTAGTATCAAGAGGACTAGAATCCTCTATTTCTAAAGCAATTAGTACTTCTTTAAGCAAAGAGCGAATAAATTCCATCTTAAATAAATATGAAGATTTATCAGCATCAATCTCTGAGACAGAATCCTCTGAACCAGAAGAGTCCAAAGAATCAGAATGATGGTGTTCATTTAAAAATTCATCTGTGGAGAGAGAAGATTTAAAAGACTTTTTACGTTTACTAGAAGGAGAAATAACAGACAAAGCCTTCTTTATGGATTCAGAAACAAAATCTCTTATGTTATCAGGAACATTCTGCACCTTAGATGTTGAGGGAACTGCAACAGACAATGGTACATCACTAAAGGAAATATTATCTGCATTAACAAGTTTGTCATGACATTTAATACAAACAACAGCTGGAGGAATAGCTACCAAAAGTTTACAGCAGATACACTTAGCTTTGGTAGATCCAGCAGGCAGAGGTTTTCCTGTAGTATCTTCTGGCTCAGATGCAACGTGAGACATCTTGCAATATGTAAGAGAAAAAACAACATATAAAGCAAAATAGATCAAATTCCTTATAAGACAGTTTCAGGAATGGGAAAAAATGCCAAACATCAAGCTTCTAGCAACCAGAAGCAAATGAAAAATGATTCTGAAATAATGTGGAGACAAAAGCGACGCCCATATTTTTTGGCGCCAAATAAGACGCCCACATTATTTGGCGCCTAAATGCTTTTGGCGCCAAAAATGACGCCACATCCGGAACGCCGACATTTTTGGCGCAAAATAACGTCAAAAAAATGACGCAACTTCCGGCGACACGTATGACGCCGGAAACGGAAATGAATTTTTGCGCCAAAAAAATCCGCGCCAAGAATGACGCAATAAAATGAAGCATTTTCAGCCCCCGCGAGCCTAACAGCCCACAGGGAAAAAGTCAAATTTTTGATGTAAGAAAAATATGATAATTAAAGCATAATCCCAAATATGAAACTGACTGTCTGGAAATAAGGAAAGTTGAACATTCTGAGTCAAGGCAAATAAATGTTTGAATACATATATTTAGAACTTTATAAATAAAGTGCCCAACCATAGCTTAGAGTGTCACAGAAAATAAGACTTACTTACCCCAGGACACTCATCTACATGTTTGTAGAAAGCCAAACCAGTACTGAAACGAGAATCAGTAGAGGAAATGGTAAATATAAGAGTATATCGTCGATCTGAAAAGGGAGGTAAGAGATGAATCTCTACGACCGATAACAGAGAACCTTATGAAATAGACCCCGTAGAAGGAGATCACTGCATTCAATAGGCAATACTCTCCTCACATCCCTCTGACATTCACTGCACGCTGAGAGGAAAACCGGGCTCCAACTTGCTGCGGAGCGCATATCAACGTAGAATCTAGCACAAACTTACTTCACCACCTCCCTTGGAGGCAAAGTTTGTAAAACTGATTTGTGGGTGTGGTGAGGGGTGTATTTATAGGCATTTTAAGGTTTGGGAAACTTTGCCCCTCCTGGTAGGAATGTATATCCCATACGTCACTAGCTCATGGACTCTTGTTAATTACATGAAAGAAATGCAATTTCTCATACATTTTATTCTCTGCAGCTGGTATAACAAGTCATTGAAAATACATTAAGAGAAAAACTATATTACAGTATACTGTCCCTTTAAAGGAAGCCTGATTATCCAACCTACCAGTACTACTCTAGCAGTATCACTTACCTTTTCCTCAATAAATCTAGCTTTGTAAAGAGTACAAACTTACTCCTCCACATATATTGCTTAAAAGGGACAAGAACAAAACAAATTAGAAGCAAATTGGAAAGTTGTTTAAAATCACAAGCTCTACTGAATCATTAAAGAAAAAAAAACAAATTTGGGGTTCATGCCCCTATACCTACTTGTACTGTTAGTTTCATGAGCGCTAATCAGGAAGAGCAAACCTTATCTGTGTTGCAGGGCTTTCCAGAAAGAAATCTGGAGATGCGTAGAAATGCTCAGGTCAGAGTTGTTTGATCAGTAAAGCCAGGTTGGGTCACTGTAACGTTGCGGTAAAGATACCTATGTTCAATCTCAGGCCCTTCATTTTCAGCCTCACAAATACTGCAGGGTCCCACACATCCTGTACATATTTACTCTGTAGTCTATGGTCACACCATTATTAACCAGGAAATGCAAATAGTTTTTTTCAAAAATGAAAAGATAAAAACAAAATATATTTATTTCTCCAAACAATGCATTATATTTCCCTAAACATACTAAACAACGGGGGTGAACAGACAAAAATGTTGAGTTCACTGCTCGATTCTCTAAACATTCTGTGATAACAACTTATGTATTTGCTGAATTGCATAGAATGGTTGCCATGTTTATTATAATGTCTCATATTTTGTTAAACCTTTTATCATTTAATGCAAAATGATGAACACTGTGTGTCCTATATTTTATTATGTGTACAATTAAAAAAGAAAAAACTGACAGCAGCAATACATAAAAAAAACTTATAGGTGAATATTCTTTGGCATAAGTCCCTGAGTATGTGACCTGGTACTTTCTTTACCTGCACAATGTGATGCATTGTGATAACTGGAAATAAAAGCAATAACAATTATACAAAAATAAAATAAATCTCTCTTCCCATCAGTATGTCCTTCCCCTATAAAACCACCATCAGTTCCTGCCTCAAAGCTCTTCGGTTGTTTCCGCTACATTACTCTGCCTTGTAATTCGGCCTTTGCGCCCTCCCATCTCGTCTCCATGCAGTATCCTGGACACAATTGCGGCCCCCTCAAGATCAGACACAGACTGAGATTTGGTGGCACATTTTCCTTGATTTGTCTCCGCAGAATGTGGAAAAAGGTGTTTTAGTCTGCACTGTAATCCCAGATGACTCGAGGAGCTAGGACTGTAAGACTGAGGGGAATTAGGACAACTTCCAAATACCTAAAGTATAAGAAAAAATAATCAATAATAGATACATGTTGCACTGTCCACAAAGGAACAAACTGTTTATACTAAATATGTAAATACACACAGAACTCTCTAATACTGTAATGCACACTTTGCATCTTCATTTTCCTTTAAAATACATTCATAGTGCATCATATCATTTTATATTGCTCATTCACAACAAACTCTTCATATGTTATAGATATTGTCTACAAGAATAAAAAACGGATACCTAAATTGAAGCTAGATTACGAGTTTTGAGCGCTATAGTGATTTTAACGACCGCCACAAATGCGGCGTTATTTCACCTCCCTGTAGTGCTGCTATTACAAGTTTAAAAAAAGCAGGCTTGTGTAGGCAATATGGTGGCGTTGATCTTCATACCGCTCCGAAATCAAGCACTGCTTTGACTTGCTCGTACACGATTTCCCCATAGACATCAATGGGGAGAGTCAACAAAAAAAAAAAAAAAAAAAAGCCTAACACCTGCGATTGCGGAAACAAAAGCTCTGCAACGCAGCCCCATTGATGTCTATGAGGAAATAAAAATTTATGTTTAAACCTAACACCCTAACATAAACCCCAAGTCTAAACACTTCTAATCTGCCACCCCCGACATCGCCGCCACCTACATAATGTTATTAACCCCAATCTGCCGCCCCCGACATTACTGCCACCTACATACAGTTATTAACCCCTAATCTGCCGCCCGACATCGCCGCCACCTACATACAGTTATTAACCCTTAATCTGCCACCCCTGACATCGCCGCCACCTACACACAGTTATTAACCCCTAATCTGCCGCCCCCTACATACAGTTATTAACCCCTAATCTGCCGCTCCCGCCGCCACTATACTAAAGTTATTAACCCCTAAACCTCTGGCCTCCCACAGCACTACCACTAAATAAATCCATTAACCCCTAAACCTAACACTAACCCTAACACCCCCTAACTTTAGCATAATTAAAATAGAGCTAAATTAAAGTTACAATTATTAACTAAATAATACCTATTTAAAACTAAATACTTACTTACCTGTAAAATAAAACCTAAGCTAGCTATCATATAACTAATAGTTATATTGTAGCTAGCTTAGGTTTTATTTTTATTTCACAGGTAAGTTTGTATTTATTTTAACTAGGTAGACTAGTTAGAAAATAGTTATTAACTATTTAATAACTACCTAGTTAAAATAATTACAAAATGACCTGTGAAATAAAACCTAACCTGCGTTACACTAAAACCTAACATTAAAAAAATTAAATAAAACTAAAATTACTAAAAATAACTAAATTACATAAACCCCCCCACTAAATTACAAAAAATAAACAAATTATCAAAAATAAAAAAGCATTACACCTAATCTAATAGCCCTATCAAAATAAAAATGCCTTCCCAAAATAAAAAAAACCCTAGCCTACAATAAACTACCAATGGCCCTTAAAACGGCCTTTTGTGGGGCATTGCCCCAAAGATATCAACCCGTTTACCTGTAAAAAAAAATACTAACACCCCCGAACAGTAAAACCCACCACCACCACAACCAACCCCCCCAAATAAAATAACTATCTAAAAAAACCTAAGATCCCCATTGCCCTGAAAAGGGCATTTGTATGGGCACTGCCCTTAAAAGGGCATTTAGCTCTTTTACATGCCTAGACCCAAAACTAAAACTAAAACCCACCAAAATAACCCTTAAAAAAAACTAACACTAACCCCCGACGATCCACTTACAGTTCTTGAAGTCCCGCTTGAAGGATCCATCCAGCCGGTGAAGTCCTCATCCATACGGCCAGAAGTCTTCATCTGGGCGGCCTCTTCCATCTTCATCCAGCCGGCGAAGTCCTCATCCATGCGGCAAGAAGTCTTCATCCAGACGGCTTCTTCTATCTTCATCCATCCGGCGCAGAGTGGGTCCATCCTGAAGACATCCGGCGCAGAGCATCCTCTTCATACGGTCGCCGCTATAAACTGGAACTTCAATGCAAGTGACGTCATCCAAGATGGCGTCCTTTGTATTCCTATTGGCTGAAAGATTTCAATCAGCCAATAGGATGAGAGCTGCTCAAATCCTATTGGCTGATTGGAACAGCCAAAAGGATTTTAGCAGCTCTAATCCTATTGGCTGATTGAAATCTTTCAGCCAATAGGAATGCAAGGGACGCCATCTTGGATGACGTTACTTGCATTGAATTTCCAGTTTACATCGGCGACCGTATGAAGAGGATGCTCCGTGCCGGATGTCTTCAGGATGGATGAAGATAGAAGATGCTGTCTGGATGAAGACCTCTTGACGGCTGGATGGATCCTTCAATAACTGTAAGTGGATCGTCGGGGGTTAGTGTTTTTTAAGGGTTTTTTGGGTGAGTTTTATTTTTAGATTAGGGTTTGGGCATGTAAAAGAGCTAAATGCCCTTTTAAGGGCAATGCCCATACAAATGACCTTTTCAGGGCAATGGGGAGCTTAGTTTTTTTTAGATAGTTATTTTATTTGGGGGGGTTGGTTGTGGGGGTTGGTGGGTTTTACTGTTGGGGGGGGGGTGTTTGTATTTTTTTTTTAACAGGTAAAAGAGCTAAATTCTTTGGGGCAATACCCCACAAAAGGCCCTGGACTGGCAAAAATCCTTAGTCGCCTGTATATAGAATTTTAGAGTATGCACAACATCCAAATTGTGCAACAAACGTTCCTTATGAGAAGAAGGATTAGGACATAGAGAAGGAACAACAATTTCCTGATTAATATTTCTATCTGAAACCACTTTAGGAAGAAAACCCAACTTAGTACGAAGAACCGCCTTATCAGCATGAAAGATAAGGTAAGGCGAATCACACTGCAAAGCCGAGAGTTCCAAGACTCTCCGAGCAGAAGAGATAGCAATAAGAAACAAAACCTCACACTATAACAACTTTAGTATCTATGGAATGCAATGGCTCAAAAACTTAAAGAACAAGGTTAAGGTTTAAGAACAAGGTTAAGGCTCCAAGAAAGAGCAACAGACTTAAACACAGGCCTGATTCTGACCAGGGCCTGACAAAAAGATTGCATATCTGGCACATCCGCCAGATGCTTGAGAAACAAAATAGATCATGCAGAAATCTGACCCTTCAGAGTACTGACTGACAAACCCTTCTCCAGACCTTCCTGGAGAAAGGACAAAATCCTAGGAATCCTAACCCTACTCCAAGAGTAGCTCTTAGATTCTCCCAATAAAGGTATTTACACCATACCTTATGGTAAATCTTTCTAGTAACAGGCTTGCCAGCCTGAATCATGGTCTCAATGACCAACTCAGAAAAACCACGCTTAGACAGAACTAAGCGTTCAATCTCCAAGCAGCCAGCTTCAGAGAAACGATATTTGGATGAAGGAATGGAACCTGAGTTAGAAAGTCCTTCCTCAGAGGCAACCTCCACGGTGGAAGAGATGACATCTTCACTAGGTCTGCATACCAGATCCTGCGAGCCACACAGGGGTTATTGGAATTACCGATGCTCTCTCCTGAGAGATATGAGCAAAGACTTGTGGAAGGAGAGCAAACGGATGAAACATATGCCAGACTGAAATCTAAAGGAACCACCAGAGCATCTATCAGGGCGGTTTGCGGTGCTCTCGACCTTGAACCGTACCTTGGAAGCTTGGCGTTCTGCTGAGATGCCATCAGATCCCCCATTTGAGGGTTAACCTGGAGAACACCTCCGGATGGAGTGCCCACTCCCCGGGATGAAATGTCTTTCTGCTCAGGAAGTTCGCTTCCCAGTAGTCCACCCTGGAATGGTGATGGCAGATAGACAGCAATTGTAAGGTTCTGCCTACTGAACAATCCGAGCCATAATGACTAGGAAACTCAGAGTTCCTCCCTGGTGGTTGATGTAAGCCACTGAGGAGATATTGTCCGACTGGAACCTGATAAACAGGCTAAGGACAACTGAGGTTGAGGAGACCTGAAGGGGCAGAGTCACGCGTGGGCGCGTGTGTTGCGACTCAGTTTGGGATAGAATACACCGACAAGAGTATCCTTATAGCCATATATTGTTGCGGCTGCCGGATTCCAGAGCTAAAGGAGTGAGCAGCTTGTGTGCAGTGCTCCGTATTCATCATAGGAGCGGCTACAGTTCCGGTTTCCACAGAGGAGATTGAAGGCCTTCATCTCCCGGGCCGATCTGGCCAATATTGGCACGGACGCTGAAACGCTACCGGAACCACCCGATACCCCTGAGTAGTGAGAGGAAGTCAGACCAGTCGGTGGATCACTCTGTCGGTTAAGAGACATTCTACGAAGGTGGAGGATTGATCGGAATCAGCGCTAGCAACTTTGTTTTGATTCTCATCAGCTAGCAGAGCAGAGAAGCCCTCTCACAGATTGCTAGTACAGAGTGACCGGCGGTACATCGATTAGAGGCTCCCTAGCCCTGGGACCTGAAAGGAAACGCTGGAGGGCTCTACAGATACCGGGAGACCTGGCGGAATAGCAAGTGCTGTATAACGCAGTTCACAGTAGCTGGGGTATCCCCGATTATCACAGTATATCTTCTGTTGTACAAACATGCAAAAGCGGAGAGTAACGGATACCCACACCTCTCAAAAAGAGTCTGAAGGAAAAGATACCTGAAAGGGGGATCTGGAGTTTTCACTAAGGCCTCCAGTCGGAGTTGCTCCGGACTTTAAAGGTTTTCTCTTTTTACTGGCTACTCTTAGTGTACTGGACCAAGTACAGGAGTGTTAATCCGACACTCACTGGGCTGGAGAAGGAAGCAACAGAGAGCTTATAACACACGGGGTGTCAAGCTGTGAAATATTTGTAGGCCCTCGCTGGTCGTGGACCCACAGGTTACATTAAACCCTCGCTGGTCGCGGACCCACAGGTTACATTAAAATTCTCAAGTGGAAACATTTGGCTGAGGAAAGGCCCAAAACCTAATCTTCCAATGTGTCACTATGAGCTGATTTCTTGCAGCTGAATATCTGGGAAACACTCAATAGGGAAATATACAAAGTTGCAGGACTGAAAGCTGCCCTTAGAATTACAGCTTGGGACATTTTGGGAGTGGAGTCATAGGTACAGCCACTACTTATTCACCAAACGGGACTAAGGTACTGTTAAAAATACACACAGTTTGCAAGATCTAAAATACAGCTAAATATCCCAAAATTTCTGGAACTGGGGAGATTATATATTGAGAATACTACTCCCAAAACATATACCAGTCCTAAAGCTAAATTTAAAAAGGTGTTGTTAGATGCTGATTTTTGAGTTTTTTTCAAATATGTACATTTGGTTTTGTTCTTCCTTGACCGATATTACATATGTTAAATTAACCTAGAAGTCTAAAAGAAATGAGATTTTAGGCTACAACAGGCTTAAAGGTTTATTGGTGTAACAAATGGAATTATATTAAGTCATCCATAGTGAACTCTAACATAGTAAGCACAAACTCATACAGATAGGTATTAAACGTCAATTGTTGTCAATCTGATGTAGCTATGAGTTGGCTTGATTAATTAAACACACTTTTGCACACACGTATCAAAAAAAAAAAAAAAAAAGTGTTCTCCACGGGGCTTATTTCTATATAAGCCTAATCTTTATTCACGTATTTTTAAAAAAATATAATTTATGCTTACCTGATAAATTCATTTCTCCTGTAGTGTAGTCAGTCCACGGGTCATCCATTACTTATGGGATTATATCTCCTCCCTAACAGGAAGTGCAAGAGGATCACCCAAGCAGAGCTGCTATATAGCTCCTCCCCTCTACGTCATATCCAGTCATTCGACCGAAACCAAACGAGAAAGGAGAAACTATAGGGTGCAGTGGTGACTGGAGTTTAATTAAAATTTAGACCTGCCGTAAAAAACAGGGCGGGCCGTGGACTGACTACACTACAGGAGAAATGAATTTATCAGGTAAGCATAAATTATATTTTCTCCTGTTAAGTGTAGTCAGTCCACGGGTCATCCATTACTTATGGGATACCAATACCAAAGCTAAATGTACACGGATGACAGGAGGGACAGGCAGGATCTTTACACGGAAGGAACCACTGCCTGTAGAACCTTTCTCCTAAAAACAGCCTCCGAAGAAGCAAAAGTGTCAAATTTGTAAAATTTTGAAAAAGTGTGAAGTGAAGACCAAGTTGCAGCCTTGCAAATCTGTTCAACAGAGGCCTCATTCTTAAAGGCCCAAGTAGAAGCCACAGCTCTAGTAGAATGAGCCGTAATCCTTTCAGGAGGCTGCTGTCCAGCAGTCTCATAAGCTAAACTTATTATGCTACGAAGCCAAAAAGAGAGAGAGGTAGCCGAAGCTTTTTGACCTCTCCTCTGTCCAGAATAAACGACAAACAGGGAAGAAGTTTGACGAAAATCTTTAGTTGCCTGCAAATAAAATTTCAGGGCACGGACGACGTCCAGATTGTGCAGAAGTCGTTTCTTCTTTGAAGAAGGGTTAGGGCACAATGATGGAACAACAATCTCTTGATTGATATTCTTGTTAGTGACTACCTTAGGTAAGAACCCAGGTTTAGTACGCAGAACTACCTTGTCTGAATGAAAAATCAGATAAGGAGAATCACAATGTAAGGCCGATAACTCAGAGACTCTTCGAGCCGAGGAAATAGCCATTAAAAACAGAACTTTCCAAGGTAACAGTTTGATATCAATGGAATGAAGGGGTTCAAACGGAACACCTTGCAGAACGTTAAGAACTAAGTTTAAGCTCCAAGGCGGAGCAACAGTCTTAAACACAGGCTTAATCCTAGCCAAAGCCTGACAAAAAGCCTGAACGTCTGGAACTTCTGCCAGACGTTTGTGCAAAAGGATAGACAGAGCTGAAATCTGTCCCTTTAACGAACTAGCAGATAAACCCTTTTCTAAACCTTCTTGTAGAAAAGACAATATCCTAGGAATCCTAACCTTACTCCATGAGTAACTCTTGGATTCGCACCAATATAAGTATTTACGCCATATTTTATGGTAAATTTTCCTGGTAACAGGTTTCCTAGCCTGTATTAATGTATCAATCACTGACTCCGAGAATCCCCGCTTTGATAGAATCAAGCGTTCAATCTCCATGCAGTCAGCCTCAGAGAAATTAGATTTGGATGTTTGAAAGGACCCTGAATCAGAAGGTCCTGTCTCAGAGGCAGAGGCAGAGACCATGGTGGACAGGACGACATGTCCACTAGATCTGCATACCAGGTCCTGCGTGGCCACGCAGGCGCTATTAGAATCATCGATGCTCTCTCCTGTTTGATCCTGGCAATCAATCGAGGAAGCATCGGGAAGGGTGGAAACACATAAGCCATGTTGAAGACCCAAGGTGCTGTCAGAGCATCTATCAGTACCGCTCCCGGGTCCCTGGACCTGGATCCGTAACAAGGAAGCTTGGCGTTCTGGCGAGACGCCATGAGATCCAGATCTGGTTTGCCCCAATGATGAAGCAGTTGGGCAAACACCTCCGGATGAAGTTCCCACTCCCCCGGATGAAAGGTCTGGCGACTTAGAAAATCCGCCTCCCAGTTCTCCACGCCTGGGATGTGGATCGCTGACAGGTGGCAAGAGTGAGACTCTGCCCAGCGAATTATCTTTGAGACTTCCATCATCGCTAGGGAACTCCTTGTTCCTCCTTGATGGTTGATGTAAGCCACAGTCGTGATGTTGTCCGACTGAAACCTGATGAACCTCAGAGTTGCTAACTGAGGCCAAGCCAGAAGAGCATTGAAAATTGCTCTTAATTCCAGAATGTTTATTGGAAGGAGTCTCTCCTCCTGAGTCCATGATCCCTGAGCCTTCAAGGAATTCCAGACTGCGCCCCAACCTAGAAGGCTGGCGTCTGTTGTTACAATCGTCCAATCTGGCCTGCGGAAGGGCATCCCCTTGGACAGATGTGGCCGAGAAAGCCACCATAGAAGAGAATCTCTGGTCTCTTGATCCAGATTTAGCAGAGGGGACAAATCTGAGTAATCCCCATTCCACTGACTTAGCATGCACAATTGCAGCGGTTTGAGATGCAGGCGCGCAAAAGGTACTATGTCCATTGCCGCTACCATTAAGCTGATTACCTCCATGCACTGAGCCAATGAAGGGTTTTGAATGGAATGAAGGACACGGCAAGCATTTAGAAGTTTTGATAACCTGTCCTCCGTCAGGTAAATTTTCATTTCTACAGAATCTATAAGAGTCCCTAGAAAGGGAACTCTTGTGAGTGGCAATAGAGAACTCTTTTCTACGTTCACCTTCCACCCATGCGACCTTAGAAATGCCAGAACTAACTCTGTATGAGACTTGGCAGTTTGGAAACTTGACGCTTGTATCAGAATGTCGTCTAGGTACGGAGCTACCGCTATGCCTCGCGGTCTTAGTACCGCCAGAAGAGAGCCCAGAACCTTTGTAAAGATTCTTGGAGCCGTAGCTAACCCGAAGGGAAGAGCTACAAACTGGTAATGCCTGTTTAGGAAGGCAAATCTTAGATACCGGTAATGATCCTTGTGAATCGGTATGTGAAGGTAGGCATCCTTTAGATCCACTGTGGTCATGTACTGACCCTCTTGGATCGTGGGTAAGATGGTTCGAATAGTTTCCATTTTGAACGATGGAACTCTTAGGAATTTGTTTAGGATCTTTAAGTCCAAGATTGGTCTGAAGGTTCCCTCTTTTTTGGGAACCACAAACAGATTTGAATAGAATCCTTGTCCGTGTTCCGACCGCGGAACTGGGTGGATCACTCCCATTAGTAAGAGGTCTTGTACACAGCGTAGAAAACGCCTGTTTCTTTATCTGGTTTGCTGATAACCTGAAAGATGAAATCTCCCTTTTGGAGGAGAAGCTTTGAAGTCCAGAAGATATCCCTGAGATATGATCTCCAACGCCCAGGGATCCTGGACATCTCTTGCCCAAGCCTGGGCGAAGAGAGAAAGTCTGCCCCCCACTAGATCCGTTTCCGGATCGGGGGCCCACACTTCATGCTGTCTTAGGGGCAGCAGCAGGTTTTCTGGCCTGCTTGCCCTTGTTCCAGGACTGGTTAGGTTTCCAGCCCTGTCTGTAGCGAGCAACAGTTCCTTCCTGTCTTGGAGCAGAGGAAGTTGATGCTGCTCCTGCCTTGAAGTTACGAAAGGCACGAAAATTAGACTGTTTAGCCCTTGGTTTGGCCCTGTCTTGAGGCAGGGCATGGCCCTTACCTCCAGTAATGTCAGCGATAATTTCTTTCAAACCGGGCCCGAATAATGTCTGCCCTTTGAAAGGAATATTAAGCAATTTAGATTTAGAAGTCACATCAGCTGACCAGGATTTAAGCCACAGCGCTCTACGCGCTTGAATGGCGAATCCGGAGTTCTTAGCCGTAAGTTTGGTTAAGTGTACTACGGCATCAGAAATAAATGAATTAGCTAGCTTAAGGGCTTTAAGCTTGTTTATAATCTCATCCAATGGAGCTGTGTCAAGGGTCTCTTCCAGAGACTCAAACCAGAATGCCGCCGCAGCAGTGACAGGCGCAATGCATGCAAGAGGTTGTAATATAAAACCTTGTTGAACAAACATTTTCTTAAGGTAACCCTCTAACTTTTTATCCATTGGATCTGAAAAAGCACAGCTATCCTCCACCGGGATAGTGGTGCGCTTAGCCAGAGTAGAAACTGCTCCCTCCACCTTAGGGACCGTCTGCCATAAGTCCCGTGTGGTGGCGTCTATTGGAAACATTTTTCTAAATATAGGAGGGGGTAAAAAAGGCACACCGGGTCTATCCCACTCCTTGTTAACAATTTCTGTAAGCCTCTTAGGTATAGGAAAAACGTCAGTACACGCCGGTACCGCAAAGTATTTATCCAGCCTACATACTTTCTCTGGAATTGCAACCGTGTTACAATCATTCAGAGCCGCTAAAACCTCCCCTAGTAATACACGGAGGTTCTCAAGCTTAAATTTAAAATTTGAAATGTCTGAATCCAGTTTACTTGGATCAGATCCGTCACCCACAGAATGAAGCTCTCCGTCCTCATGTTCTGCAAATTGTGACGCAGTATCAGACATGGCTCTATTATTATCAGCGCACTCTGTTCTTATTCCAGAGTGATCTCGTTTACCTCTAAATTCTGGCAGTTTAGATAGTACTTCAGTCATAACATTAGCCATGTCTTGCAGAGTGATTTGTATGGGCCGCCCTGATGTACTTGGCGCCACAATATCACGCACCTCCTGAGCGGGAGGCGAAGGTACTGACACGTGAGGAGAGTTAGTCGGCATAACTTCCCCCTCGTTGTCTGGTGATATATTTTTCACATATAAAGTTTGACTTTTATTCAAAGTAACATCTATACATTGAGTGCACAAATTTCTATTGGGCTCCACATTGGCCTTTAAACATATTGAACAAACAGCTTCATCTGTGTCAGACATGTTTAAACAGACTAGCAATAACACTAGCAAGCTTGGAAAAAAACTTTTAAATAAATTTACAAGCTATATAAACAACGCTACTGCGCCTTTAAGAAACATAAAAATGTGACACAGTTGAATTAACGATGAACCAAATATGTTAAAACAACCAAATTTTAACAAAAAATGTATAAAGTTAGCAGAGAATTGCACCCACAAGCAAAAGGATGATTAACCCCTTAATACCCAAAACGGATAACAGTTGAAATAATAAACGTTTTTTATCACAGTCAAACACACTGTCACAGATCTGCTGTGACTGATTACCTCCCTCAAAACTAGTTTTGGAGACCCCTGGGCTCTGTAGAGACGTCCTGGATCATGGAGGAAAAAAACAGGAAGACTGTGACTAAATTTTTACTGCACAATAAAGCGCTAAAATAGGCCCCTCCCACTCATATTACAACAGTGGGGAAGCTCAGTAAACTGTTTTTATTCAGAAACAAACGACAGCCATGTGGTAAAAATCATGCCCATAAAGTTTTATCACCAAGTACCTCAGAAAAAACGATTAACATGCCAGTAAACGTTTTTAAAATGAAAATTATGAAGTGTTATTAATAAGCCTGCTGCTAGTCGCTTTCACTACAGTGCAGGCTCAAATATTACTTTAATATAGACAGTATTTTCTTAGTGAATTCCATTCCCCAGAAATACCTCAGAGTATACATACATACATGTCAGCCTGATACCAGTCGCTACTACTGCATTTAAGGCTGCACTTACATTACATCGGTATTAGCAGTATTTTCTCAGTCAATTCCATTCCTTAGAAAATAATATACTGCACATACCTCCTTGCAGGTGGGCCCTGCATGCTATCCCCTGTTCTGAAGTTACCTCACTCCTCAGAATGGCCGAGAACAGCAAGTGGATCTTAGTTACGACCGCTAAGATCATAGACAAAACTCAGGTAGATTCTTCTTCTAATGCTGCCTGAGAAAAAACAACACACTCCGGTGCCGTTTAAAATAACAAACTTTTGATTGAAGAAATAAAAAAACATAATTTATGCTTACCTGATAAATTTATTTCTCTTGTAGTGTATCCAGTCCACGGATCATCCATTACTTATGGAATATATTCTCCTTCCCAACAGGAAGCTGCAAGAGTCCACCCACAGCAAAGCTGCTATATAGCTCCTCCCCTAACTGCCATATTCAGTCATTCGACCGAAAACATGCAGAGAAAGGAAAAACCATAGGGTGCAGTGGTGACTGTAGTTCAAATGAAAAAAACAGAATTTATGTTTACCTGATAAATTTCTTTCTCCAACGGTGTGTCCGGTCCACGGCGTCATCCTTACTTGTGGGATATTCTCTTCCCCAACAGGAAATGGCAAAGAGCCCAGCAAAGCTGGTCACATGATCCCTCCTAGGCTCCGCCTACCCCAGTCATTCGACCGACGTTAAGGAGGAATATTAGCATAGGAGAAACCATATGGTACCGTGGTGACTGTAGTTAAAGAAAATAAATTATCAGACCTGATTAAAAAAACCAGGGCGGGCCGTGGACCGGACACACCGTTGGAGAAAGAAATTTATCAGGTAAACATAAATTCTGTTTTCTCCAACATAGGTGTGTCCGGTCCACGGCGTCATCCTTACTTGTGGGAACCAATACCAAAGCTTTAGGACACGGATGAAGGGAGGGAGCAAATCAGGTCACCTAAATGGAAGGCACCACGGCTTGCAAAACCTTTCTCCCAAAAATAGCCTCAGAAGAAGCAAAAGTATCAAACTTGTAAAATTTGGTAAAAGTGTGCAGTGAAGACCAAGTCGCTGCCCTACATATCTGATCAACAGAAGCCTCGTTCTTGAAGGCCCATGTGGAAGCCACAGCCCTAGTGGAATGAGCTGTGATTCTTTCAGGAGGCTGCCGTCCGGCAGTCTCGTAAGCCAATCTGATGATGCTTTTAATCCAAAAAGAGAGAGAGGTAGAAGTTGCTTTTTGACCTCTCCTTTTACCTGAATAAACAACAAACAAGGAAGATGTTTGTCTAAAATCCTTTGTAGCATCTAAATAGAATTTTAGAGCGCGAACAACATCCAAATTGTGCAACAAACGTTCCTTCTTTGAAACTGGTTTCGGACACAGAGAAGGCACGATAATCTCCTGGTTAATGTTTTTGTTAGAAACAACTTTCGGAAGAAAACCAGGTTTAGTACGTAACACCACCTTATCTGCATGGAACACCAGATAAGGAGGGGAACACTGCAGAGCAGATAATTCTGAAACTCTTCTAGCAGAAGAAATTGCAACTAAAAACAAAACTTTCCAAGATAATAACTTAATATCAACGGAATGTAAGGGTTCAAACGGAACCCCCTGAAGAACTGAAAGAACTAAATTGAGACTCCAAGGAGGAGTCAAAGGTTTGTAAACAGGCTTAATTCTAACCAAAGCCTGAACAAAGGCATGAACATCTGGCACAGCTGCCAGCTTTTTGTGAAGTAACACCGACAAGGCAGAAATCTGGCCCTTTCAGGGAACTTGCCGATAATCCTTTTTCCAATCCTTCTTGAAGGAAGGATAGAATCCTAGGAATCTTAACCTTGTCCCAAGGGAATCCTTTAGATTCACACCAACAGATATATTTTTTCCAAATTTTGTGGTAAATCTTTCTAGTTACAGGCTTTCTGGCCTGAACAAGAGTATCGATAACAGAATCTGAGAAACCTCGCTTCGATAAAATCAAGCGTTCAATCTCCAGGCAGTCAGCTGGAGTGAAACCAGATTCGGATGTTCGAACGGACCCTGAACAAGAAGGTCTCGTCTCAAAGGTAGCTTCCAAGGTGGAGCCGATGACATATTCACCAGATCTGCATACCAAGTCCTGCGTGGCCACGCAGGAGCTATCAAGATCACCGACGCCCTCTCCTGATTGATCCTGGCTACCAGCCTGGGAATGAGAGGAAACGGCGGAAACACATAAGCTAGTTTGAAGGTCCAAGGTGCTACTAGTGCATCCACTAGAGCCGCCTTGGGATCCCTGGATCTGGACCCGTAACAGGGAACTTTGAAGTTCTGACGAGAGGCCATTAGATCCATGTCTGGAATGCCCCACAGTTGAGTGACTAGGGCAAAGATTTCCGGATGGAGTTCCCACTCCCCCGGATGCAATGTCTGACGACTCAGAAAATCCGCTTCCCAATTTTCCACTCCCGGGATGTGGATAGCAGACAGGTGGCAGGAGTGAGACTCCGCCCATAGAATAATCTTGGTCACTTCCTCCATCGCTAGGGAACTCCTTGTTCCCCCCTGATGGTTGACGTACGCAACAGTCGTCATGTTGTCTGATTGAAACCGTATGAACTTGGTCCTTGCTAGCTGAGGCCAAGCCTTGAGAGCATTGAATATCGCTCTCAGTTCCAGAATATTTATCGGTAGAAGAGATTCTTCCCGAGACCAAAGACCCTGAGCTTTCAGGGATCCCCAGACCGCGCCCCAGCCCGTCAGACTGGCGTCGGTCGTGACAATGACCCACTCTGGTCTGCGGAATGTCATCCCTTGTGACAGGTTGTCCAGGGACAGCCACCAACGGAGTGAGTCTCTGGTCCTCTGATTTACTTGTATCTTTGGAGACAAGTCTGTATAGTCCCCATTCCACTGACTGAGCATGCACAGTTGTAATGGTCTTAGATGGATGCGCGCAAAAGGAACTATGTCCATTGCCGCTACCATCAACCCGATCACTTCCATGCACTGAGCTACGGAAGGAAGAGGAACGGAATGAAGAATCCGACAAGAGTCCAGAAGCTTTGTTATTCTGGCCTCTGTTAGAAAAATCCTCATTTCTGAGGAATCTATAATTGTTCCCAAGAAGGGAACCCTTGTTGACGGGGATAGAGAACTCTTTTCCACGTTCACTTTCCAGCCGTGAGATCTGAGAAAGGCCAGGACGATGTCCGTGTGAGCCTTTGCTCGAGGGAGGGACGACGCTTGAATCAGAATGTCGTCCAGGTAGGGTACTACTGCAATGCCCCTTGGTCTTAGCACCGCTAGAAGGGACCCTAGTACCTTTGTGAAAATCCTTGGAGCAGTGGCTAATCCGAAAGGAAGCGCCACGAACTGGTAATGTTTGTCCAGGAATGCAAACCTTAGGAACCGATGATGTTCCTTGTGGATAGGAATATGTAGATACGCATCCTTTAAATCCACCGTGGTCATGAATTGACCTTCCTGGATGGAAGGAAGGATAGTTCGAATGGTTTCCATCTTGAACGATGGGACCTTGAGAAATTTGTTTAAGATCTTGAGATCTAGGATTGGTCTGAACGTTCCCTCTTTTTTGGGAACTATGAACAGATTGGAGTAGAACCCCATCCCTTGTTCTCTCAATGGAACAGGATGAATCACTCCCATTTTTAACAGGTCTTCTACACAATGTAAGAACGCCTGTCTTTTTATGTGGTCTGAAGACAACTGAGACCTGTGGAACCTCCCCCTTGGGGGAAGTCCCTTGAATTCCAGAAGATAACCCTGGGAGACTATTTCTAGCGCCCAAGGATCCAGAACATCTCTTGCCCAAGCCTGAGCGAAGAGAGAGAGTCTGCCCCCCACCAGATCCGGTCCCGGATCGGGGGCCAATATTTCATGCTGTCTTGGTAGCAGTGGCAGGTTTCTTGGCCTGCTTTCCCTTGTTCCAGCCTTGCATTGGTCTCCAAGCTGGCTTGGCCTGAGAAGTATTACCCTCTTGCTTAGAGGACGTAGCACCTTGGGCTGGTCCGTTTTTACGAAAGGGACGAAAACTAGGTCTATTTTTTGCCTTGAAAGGCCGATCCTGAGGAAGGGCATGGCCCTTACCCCCAGTGATATCAGAGATAATCTCTTTCAAGTCTGGACCAAACAGCGTTTTCCCCTTGAAAGGAATGTTTAGAAGCTTGTTCTTGGAAGACGCATCAGCCGACCAAGATTTCAACCAAAGCGCTCTGCGCGCCACAATAGCAAACCCAGAATTCTTAGCCGCTAACTTAGCCAATTGCAAAGAGGCGTCTAGAGTGAAAGAATTAGCCAATTTGAGAGCATTGACTCTGTCCATAATCTCCTCATAAGGAGGGGAGTCACTATCGAGCACCTTAATCAGTTCATCAAACCAGAAATATGCGGCTGTAGTGACAGGGACAATGCATGAAATGGGTTGTAGAAGGTACCCCTGCTGAACAAACATCTTTTTAAGCAAACCTTCTAATTTTTTATCCATAGGATCTTTGAAAGCACAACTATCTTCTATGGGAATAGTGGTGCGTTTGTTTAAAGTAGAAACCGCTCCCTCGACCTTGGGGACTGACTGCCATAAGTCCTTTCTGGGGTCGACCATAGGAAACAATTTTTTAAATATGGGGGGAGGGACGAAAGGAATACCGGGCCTTTCCCATTCTTTATTAACAATGTCCGCCACCCGCTTGGGTATAGGAAAAGCTTCTGGGAGCCCCGGCACCTCTAGGAACTTGTCCATTTTACATAGTTTCTCTGGGATGACCAAATTTTCACAATCATCCAGAGTGGATAATACCTCCTTAAGCAAAATGCGGAGATGTTCCAATTTAAATTTAAATGTAATCACATCAGATTCAGCCTGCTGAGAAATGTTCCCTAAATCAGTAATTTCTCCCTCAGACAAAACCTCCCTGGCCCCCTCAGATTGGGTTAGGGGCCCTTCAGAGATATTAATATCAGCGTCGTCATGCTCTTCAGTAACTAAAACAGAGCATCCACGCTTACGCTGACAAGGGTTCATTTTGGCTAAAATGTTTTTGACAGAATTATCCATTACAGCCGTTAATTGTTGCATAGTAAGGAGTATTGGCGCGCTAGATGTACTAGGGGCCTCCTGAGTGGGCAAGACTCGTGTAGACGAAGGAGGGAATGATGCAGTACCATGCTTACTCCCCTCACTTGAGGAATCATCTTGGGCATCATTGTCATTATCACATAAATCACATTTATTTAAATGAATAGGAATTCTGGCTTCCCCACATTCAGAACACAGTCTATCTGGTAGTTCAGACATGTTAAACAGGCATAAACTTGATAACAAAGTACAAAAAACGTTTTGAAATAAAACCGTTACTGTCACTTTAAATTTTAAACTGAACACACTTTATTACTGCAATTGCGAAAAAACATGAAGGAATTGTTCAAAATTCACCAAACTTTCACCACAGTGTCTTAAAGCCTTGAAAATATTGCACACCAATTTTGGAAGCTTTAACCCTTAAAATAACGGAACCGGAGCCGTTTTAAGCTTTAACCCCTTTACAGTCCCTGGTATCTGCTTTGCTGAGACCCAACCAAACCCAAAGGGGAATACGATACCAAATGACGCCTTCAGAAGTCTTTTATAAGTATCAGAGCTCCTCTCACATGCGACTGCATGCCATGCCTCTCAAAAACAAGTGCGCAACACCGGCGCGAAAATGAGACTCTGCCTATGCTTTGGGAAAGCCCCTAAAGAATAAGGTGTCTAAAACAGTGCCTGCCGATATTATTATATCAAAATACCCAGAATAAATGATTCCTCAAGGCTAAATAAGTGTTAATATCAATCGATTTAGCCCAAAAAAGGTCTACGGTCTAAATAAGCCCTTGTGAAGCCCTTATTTACAATCGTAATAAACATGGCTTACCGGATCCCATAGGGAAAATGACAGCTTCCAGCATTACATCGTCTTGTTAGAATGTGTCATACCTCAAGCAGCAAAGGACTGCAAACTGTTCCCCCAACTGAAGTTAATTGCTCTCAACAGTCCTGTGTGGAACAGCCATGGATTTTAGTTACGGTTGCTAAAATCATTTTCCTCATACAAACAGAATTCTTCATCTCTTTTCTGTTTCTGAGTAAATAGTACGTACCAGCACTATTTGAAAATAACAAACTCTTGATTGAATAATGAAAAACTACAGTTAAACACTAAAAAACTCTAAGCCATCTCCGTGGAGATGTTGCCTGTACAACGGCAAAGAGAATGACTGGGGTAGGCGGAGCCTAGGAGGGATCATGTGACCAGCTTTGCTGGGCTCTTTGCCATTTCCTGTTGGGGAAGAGAATATCCCACAAGTAAGGATGACGCCGTGGACCGGACACACCTATGTTGGAGAAATTACCTGCCTTAAAGTGACAGGGCGGGCCGTGGACTGGATACACTACAAGAGAAATAAATTTATCAGGTAAGCATAAATTATGTTTTCTCTTGTTAAGTGTATCCAGTCCACGGATCATCCATTACTTATGGAATACCAATACCAAAGCTAAAGTACACGGATGATGGGAGGGACAAGGCAGGTACTTAAACGGAAGTTACCACTGCCTGTAAAAAACCCTTTCTCCCAAAAATAGCCTCCGAAGAAGCAAGGTATCAAATTTGTTAAATATGAAAAGTATGAAGCGCAGACCAAGACTCCGTCTTGTAAATCTGTTCAACAGAAGCCACATTTAAAAAAGGCCCAAGTGAAAACCACAGCTCTAGTAGAATGAGCTGTAATCCCTTCAGGAGGCTGCTGTCCAGCAGTCTCATAAGCTAAATGAATTATGCTTTTTAACCAAAAAGACAGAGAGGCTGCTGAAGTCTTTTGACCTCTCCTCTGTCCAGAATAGACAACAAACAAGGTGAACGTTTGATGAAAACTGTAGTAGCTTGTAAGTAAAACTTTAAAGCACAAACCACGTCCAATATTGTGTAATAGACGTTCCTTCTTTGAGGAAGGATTAGGATACAAGCATGGAACAACTATCTCTTGAGTGATGTACTTGTTAGATACCACCTTAGGAAAAAACCCAGGTTGGTACGCAGGACTACCTTATCCGTACCAAGGACCAGATAAGGAGAATCACATTGTAACACAGATAACTTGGAGACTCTACGAGTCGAGGAATTAGCTACCCAAAAGGAACTTTCCAAGATAAAGATTGATATCTATGGAACAAAAAAGGTTCAAACGGAACTTCTTGAAGAACCTTAAGAATCAGGTTTAAGCTCCATGGCGGAGCAACAGTTTTAAACACAGGCTTGGATCTAACCAAAGCCTGACCAAATGCCTGAACGTCTAGAATACCTGCCAGATGCTTGTGCAAAAAAATAGACAGAGTAAAAATCTGTCCCCTTTTAAGGAATTAGCTGACAACCCTTTTCTCAAAAACATCTTGGAGAAAAGATAATATCCTGGGAATCCAGACTTTACTCCATGAGTAACCCTTGGATTCATAACAATCAGATATTTACACCATATCTATGTTCAATTTTCCTAGAGACAGGCTTTCATGTCTGTATTAAGGCATCAATGACTGACTCGGAGAAGCAATGCTTTGATAACATCAAGCGTTCAGTCTCCAGGCAGTCCATCTCAGATTGATTCTATTTAGATGGTTGAAAGGACCCTGAGGTTGAGGGACCTGTCTCAGAAGCAGAGACTGTGATGGAAAGGATGACATGTCCACCAGATCTGCATACCAGGTCCTGCGTGGCTACGCAGGCGCTGTCAAAAACACCAAAGCCCTCTCCTGCTTGGTCTTGACCTCCGGAGGAAATCCCACTCCCCCGGAAGAAAAGTCTGACGACTTAGAAAATCCACCTCCCAGTTCTCAACACCTGGGATATGGATAGCTGATAGACAAGAGTGAGTCTCTGTCCAGTGAATTATTGTAAGACTTCTAACATCGCTAGGGAACTTCTGTTCCCCCTTGATGGCTGATGTAAGCCACAGTCGTGTATATTGTCCGACTGAGTATGATGTACCTCAGAGTTGCTAACTGAGGCCAAGTCTGAAGAGCATGGAATATCACTCCCAGTTCCAGAATATTTATTAGAAGGAGGGTCTCCTCCTAAGTCCACTATCCCTGAGCCTTCAGGGAGTTCCAGACTGCATCCCAACCTAAAAGGCTGGCATCTATTGTAACAATTGTCCCATCTGACCTGCGGAAGGTCATACCCTTGGACAGATGGACCCGGCATAGTCACCAGAGAAGAGAATCTCTGGTCTCTTGGTCCAGGTTTAACAGGGGGACAAATCTGTGTAATCCCCGTTCCTCTGACTGAGCATGCATAGTTGCAGCGGTCTGAAATGTAGATGTGCAAACGGTACTATGTCCCTTGCCGCTACCATTAAGCCGATTTCATTCATGTACTGAGCCACCGAAGGGCGCGGATGGGATGAAAAAAAAAAAAAAAAACACGGCAGAAATTTAGAAACTTTGACAACCTGGACTCCGTCAGGTAAATTTTCATTTCTACAGAATCTATCAGAGTCCCTAGGAGGGAAACCCTTGAGATTGGGGATAGAGAACTCTTTCCTTGTTCACTTTCCACCCATGTGATCTCAGAAATGCCAGTACTACGTCCGTATGAGACTGGGCAATTTGGATGTTTGACGCCTGTATCAGGATGTCGTCTAAATAAGGGGCCACTTCTATGCCCCGACCGCCAAAGCGACCCCAGAACCTCCATAAAGATTCTTGGGGCTGTAGATATCCCAAAGGAAAGAGCTACAAACTGGTAATGCCTGTCTAGAAAGGCAAACCTGAAAAACGATGGTGATCTTTATGCATCACAATGTGAGGATAAGCATCCTTCAAATCCATTGTAGTCCTCTATTGACTCTCCTGGATCATAGTTAAGATGGTACGAATAGTTTCCATCTTAAATGACGGAATTCTGAGGAATTTGTTTAAGATCTTTAGATCCAAAATAGGTCTGAAGGTTCCCTCTCCTTGGGAACCACAAACAGATTTGAGTAAAAACTCTGTCCCTGTTCCTCTCTTGGAACTGGATGGATCTCGTACACAATGTAAGAATGCCTCCTTCTTTATCTGGTTTGCAGATAATTGTGAAAGGCGAAATCTCCCCTTTTTTTGGGGGGGAATCTTTGAAATCCAGAAGATATCTCTGGGATATAAATTCCAATGCCTAGGGATCCTGGGCATCTCTTGCCCACGCCTGGGCGAAGAATGAAAGTCTGCCCCCTATAGGATCCGTTACCGGATAGGGGTCCGTTCCTTCATGCTGCCTTAGAGGCAGCAGCAGGCTCCTTGGCCTGCTTATCTATGTTCCAGGTCCGATTGTCTCCAGACCGCCTTGGACTGAGCAAAAATTCCCTCTTTTTTTGCCTTAGAGGAAGAGGATGCCACACCTGCCCTGAAGTTTTTAAAAGGCACGAAAATTAGACTTTTTTTTTTTTTTTTTTGCCCTTGATTTGGACCTATCCTGAGGAAGGGCATGACCTTTTCCTCCAGTGATATAAGCAATAATCTCCTTCAAACCAGGCCCGAATAGGGTCTGCCCCTTGAAGGGAAGTTAAGTAGCTTATTTATTAAAGTCACGACAGCTGACCATGATATAAGCCATAGCGCTCTGCGCGCCAGTATAGTAAAAAACAGAATTCTTACCCGTTAGTCTAGTCAAATGAACAAGGCATCAGAAAACAAAGGAATTGGCTAGCATAAGCTTGTCAAATATATTCATCCAATGGAGCCTGTAAAGCCTCATCAAGAGACTCAACCCAGAACGCCGCAGCAGCAGTGACAGAAGCAATGTATGCAAGGGGCTGCAGGATAAAACCCTGTTGAATAAACATTTTTTATCCATTGGATCTAAAAAGCACAACTGTCCTCGTCAGAGGTAGTGGTACGCTTAGCTAGAGTAGAAACTCTTCTCTCCACCTTAGGAACTGTCTGCCAGAAGTCCCGTGTGGTGGTAACTATTAGAAAACATTCTTCTAAAAAATAGGAGGGGAAGAGAACGGCACACCTGGTCTATCCCATTCCTTATTAAAAAATTTTTAGTAAACCTCTTTAGGTATTGGAAAAACATCAGTACACACCGGCACTGCATATTATTTATGCAGTCTACACAATTTCTCTGGCCCTGCGATTGTACACATTCATTCAGAGCAGCCAAAGCCTCCCTGAGCAACAAGTGGAGGTTCTCAAGCATAAATTTTAAATGTAGAAATATCAGAATCAGGTTAAATCATCTTCCCTGAGTCAAAAAAAAAATAAAAAATCACCCACAGACTAAGCATATTGTGAGGTAGTATCATACATGGTTCTTAAAGCGTCTGTATGCTCTGTATCTACCCCCAGAGCTAACTGCTTTCCTTTAATTTCAGGTAGTCTGACTAATACTGCTGCCAGAATATTATTCACCACCTTTGCCATGTCTTGTAAAATAAACGCTATGGGCGCCCTTGATGTACTTGGCGCCATTTGAGCGTGAGTCCCTGAAGCGGGAGTCGAAGGGTCTGACACGTGGGGAGAGTTAGTCGGCATAACTTTCCCCTCGACAGAATCCCCTGGTAAAGAAACGCTATGGGTGCCCTTGATGTACTTGGCGCCATTTGAGCGTGAGTCCCTAAAGCGGGAGTCAAAAGGTCTGACACGTGGGGAGAGTTAGTCGGCATAACTACCCCCACGACAGAATCCTCTGGTGATAATGTTTTTAAAGACAAAAAATGATCTTTATTGTTTAACATGAAATCAGTACATCTGGTACACATTCTAAGATGGGGTTCCACCATGGCTTTAAAACATAATGAACACAGAGCTTCCTCTATGTCAGACATGTTAGAACAGACTAATAATGAGACTAGTAAGCTTGGAAAACACTTTAAATCAAGTTAACAAGCAAATATATAAAACATTACTGTGCCTTTAAGAGAAACAAATTTTGTCAAAATTTGAAAAACAGTGAAAAAAAGGCAGTAAAACAAACGAAATTTTTACAGTACATGTAATAAGGTAACAGAGCATTGCACCCACTTGCAAATGGATGATTAACCCCTTAATGCAAAAAACAGATAAAAAAAATGACAGACGTTTTTAAAAACAGACACAACAAACTGCCACAGCCAACAGTGGGAAGCTTCAGTTAACTGTTTCTATGCAAAATTTAAGCCAGCCATGTGGAAAAAACTTAGGCCCCAATAAGTTTTATCACCAAACATATGTTAAAAAACTATTAAACATGCCAGCAAACGTTTTAAAACACATTTTTACAAGAGTATGTATCTCTATTAATAAGCCTGATACCAGTCGCTATCGCTGCATTTAAGGCTTTACTTACATTACTTCGGTATCAGCAGTATTTTCTTAGTCAATTCCATTCCTAGAAAAATATTTTACTGCACATACCTTATCTGCAGGAAAACCTGCACGCCATTCCCCCTCTGAAGTACCTCACTCCTCAGAATGTGTGAGAACAGCAAATGGATCTTAGTTACGTCTGCTAAGATCATAGAAAAACGCAGGCAGATTCTTCTTCCAAATACTGCCTGAGATAAACAGCACACTCCGGTGCCATTTAAAAATAACAAACTTTTGATTGAAGAATAAACTAAGTAGAAAGCACCACAGACTCTCACGACCTCCTATCTATGTTGAGGCTTGCAAGAGAATGACTGAATATGGCAGTTAGGGGAGGAGCTATATAGCAGCTTTGCTGTGGGTGGACTCTTGCAGCTTCCTGTTGGGAAGGAGAATATATTCCATAAGTAATGGATGATCCGTGGACTGGATACACTTAACAAGAGAAACTAAGTTTAACACACCACAGTCCTCTCACACGTCCTATCTATTAGTTAGGTGCAAGAGAATGACTGGGTATGACGTAGAGGGGAGGAGCTATATAGCAGCTCTGCTTGGGTGATCCTCTTGCACTTCCTGTTAGGGAGGAGATATAATCCCATAAGTAATGGATGACCCGTGGACTGACTACACTTAACAGGAGAAAATATTTTTTTATTATTTTCCGCTCTTCCAGTGGAAATCCTAACACAAAATCACAAACTGTTTCTTGGACTCTTCTATATAGTCTTTTTACGCTGTCCTCACTACATGGACAGATTTATCACAAATTACAAAACACAGTCACCTAACATGCCAGCTAAGGTAAGAGACAAGAAAAACAGAAGCAGTATTGATAATGATGCAAATATGCCTACAATTGCAAATACTGCAGAGATGCATATACCGGACTTACAAGATACAGTTAAACAAATATCTGAACTCATGTTACCTCAGTTTGAACAACTGACAAAGGTAATTTAACAACTGAAATTAAACAATTTACTCACAGACTGAATAAAGCAGAACAAAGTATTTTAGATCTAGAGGACGCAAAGGTGATTCAGGACCAAATAGTTAGAGAACAAACTACACAAATAGTCAACTTGCAATACAAATTAAACGAGATAGAAGACAGAGCCCAACGTAATAACATCAGAATTATTGGCATCCGTGAATCTAATGAGCCCCAGGACTTATTAAAACTCCTTGCCTTTACATTGTCACATAGTCTAGGAATACCACCTAGTATACTACCCTTTGCAATAGAAAGGGCACATCGTCTAGGGCCTCTGAAGTCACTGCCAGACGGCACAACTAAGACCAGACCTATCATCACTAAATTCCTTAACTTCCAGGAAAAGATTAATGTAATGCATCACTAAAGACAAAAAAAACAATTTTTATTTGAAGAAAAACAAATATTATTGTTTCAGGACTTCTCAGTTGAGACTTCGCAAAAAAGAAGAAAAATTACCCCTTTATATACTAAGTTAATTAATTCTGGCATAAAAGCCACACGGCTAGATTACGAGTTGTGCGTTAGGGTAAAAAAGCAGCGTTAAGAGGTCCTAACGCTGTTTTTTTTTATGCCCACTGGTATTACGAGTCTTGCAGGTTTAGGGGGACCGCACACTTCTTTGGCCTTACCGCAAAACGACTTACGTAAACTCCATAAAGTCTTTTTCCTATGGGACTTCTATAGCGCTGATATTACGAGTCTGTCCTGGGAGGCCAAAAAGTGAGCGGTGCACCCTACCCTGTCAAGAGTCCTAATGCATTTAAAAGTCAGTAGTTAAGAGTTTTACACTACAACGCAGTAACATAAAACTCATAACTAAAGTGCTAAAAAGTACACTAACACCCATAAACTACCTATTAACCCCTAAACCGAGGCCCTCCCGCATTGCAAACACTATAATAAAAATTTTAACCCCTAATCTGCCGCTCCGGACACCGCCGCCACTTTATTATATTTATGAACCCCTAATCGGCTGCCCCCAACATCGCCGCCACCTACATTATATTTATTAACCCCTAATCTGCCGCCCCCAATCTCGCCGCCACCTACCTACACTTATTAACCCCTAATCTGCTGCTCCAACGTCGCCGCCACTATAATAAACATATTAACCCCTAAACCGCTGCATTCCCACCTCGCAAACATTAGTTAAATATTATCAACCCCTAATCTGCCGGCCCTAACATCGCCGCCACCTACCTACATTTATTAGCCCCTAATCTACCGCCCCCAACGTCGCCGCCACTATATTAAAGTTATTAACCCCTAAACCTAAGTCTAACTCTAAACCTAAACAACCACTAACTTAAATATAAATTAAATAAATCTAAATAAATATTCCTATCATTAACTAAATTATTCCTATTTAAAATTAAATACTTACCTATAAAATAAACCCTAAACTAGCTACAATATAAATAATAGTTACATTGTAGCTATCAAAGGGTTTATTTTTATTTTACAGGCAAGTTTGTATTTATTTTAACAAGGTAGAATAGTTACTAAATAGTATTAACTAAATTAACTATTTAATAACTACCTAGCTAAAATAAAGACAAATTGACCTGTAAAATAAAACCTAACCTAAGTTACACTAACACCTAACACTACACTATAATTAAATAAATTAACTAAATTAAATACAAATACCTAAATTAAATTAACCCCTTAATGACCGGACCATTTTTCAATTTTCTTACCCTTAATGACAATGGCTATTTTTACATTTCTGCAGTGTTTGCGTTTAGCTGTAATTTCCCTCTTACTCATTTACTGTACCCACACATATTATATACCGTTTTTCTCGCCATTAAATGGACTTTCTAAAGATACCATTATTTTCATCATGTCTTATAATTTACTAAAAAAATAAAATAATAAAATATGAGGAAAAAATGGAAAAAACACACTTTTTCTAACTTTGACCCCCAAAATATGTTACACATCTACAATCACCAAAAAACACCCATGCTAAATAGTTTCTAAATTTTGTCCTGAGTTTACAAATACCCAATGTTTACATGTTCTTTGCTTTTTTTGCAATTTATGGGGCAATAAATACAAGTAGCACTTCGCTATTTCCAAACCACTTTTTTTCAAAATGAGCGCTATTTACATTGGAACCCTGATATCTGTCAGGAATACCTGAATATCCCTTGACATGTATATATTTTTTTTTAGAAGACAACCCAAAGTATTGATCTAGGCCCATTTTGGTATATTTCATGCCACCATTTCACCGCCAAATGCGATAAAAAAAAAAAAAAAGTTCACTTTTTCACAAAATTTGTCACAAACTTTAGGTTTCCCACTGAAATTATTTACAAACAGCTTCTGCAATTATGGCACAAATGGTTGTAAATGCTTCTCTGGGATCCCCTTTTTTCAGAAATAGCAGACTTATATGGCTTTGGGGTTGCTTTTTGGTAATTAGAAGGCTGCTAAATGCCGCTGCGCACCACGCGTGTTTTATGCCCAGGAGTGAAGGGGTTAATTAGGGAGCTTGTAGGGAGCTTGTAGGGTTAATTTTAGCTTTAGTGTAGTGTAGTAGACAACCCCAAGTATTGATCTAGGCCCATTTTGGTATATTTTATGCCATCATTTCACCGCCAAATGCGAGCAAATAAAAAAAAAACTTTACATTTTTCACAATTTTAGGTTTCTCACTGAAATTATTTACAAACAGCTTGTGCTATTATGGCAGAAATTGTTGTAAAAGCTTCTCTGGGATCCCCTTTGTTCAGAAATAGCAGACTTATATGGCTTTGGCGTTGCTTTTTGGTAATTAGAAGGCCTCTAAATGCTGCTGCACACCATACGTTAATTATGCCCAGCAGTGAAGGGGTTAAATTAGGAAGCTTGTAGGGAGCTTGCAGGGTTAATTTTAGAGATCAGCCTCCCACCTGACACATCCCACCCCCTGATCCCTCCCAAACAGCTCTCTTCCCTCCCCCACCCCACAATTGTTCCCGCCATCTTAAGTACTGGCAGAAAGTCTGCCAGTACTAAATAAGAGGTTTTTTTTTTTTTTTTAAATACCGGGAGACCTGGCGGAATAGCAAGTGCTGTATAACGCAGTTCACAGTAGCTGGGGTATCCCCGATTATCACAGTATATCTTCTGTTGTACAAACATGCAAAAGCGGAGAGTAACGGATACCCACACCTCTCAAAAAGAGTCTGAAGGAAAAGATACCTGAAAGGGGGATCTGGAGTTTTCACTAAGGCCTCCAGTCGGAGTTGCTCCGGACTTTAAAGGTTTTCTCTTTTTACTGGCTACTCTTAGTGTACTGGACCAAGTACAGGAGTGTTAATCCGACACTCACTGGGCTGGAGAAGGAAGCAACAGAGAGCTTATAACACACAGAGTGTCAAGCTGTGAAATATTTGCAGGCCCTCGCTGGTCGTGGACCCACAGGTTACATTAAACCCTCGCTGGTCGCGGACCCACAGGTTACATTAAAATTCTCAAGTGTAAACATTTGGCTGAGGAAAGGCCCAAAACCTAATCTTCCAATGTGTCACTATGAGCTGATTTCTTGCAGCTGAATATCTGGGAAACACTCAATAGGGAAATATACAAAGTTGCAGGACTGAAAGCTGCCCTTAGAATTACAGCTTGGGACATTTTGGGAGTGGAGTCATAGGTACAGCCACTACTTATTCACCAAACGGGACTAAGGTACTGTTAAAAATACACACAGTTTGCAAGATCTAAAATACAGCTAAATATCCCAAAATTTCTGGAACTGGGGAGATTATATATTGAGAATACTACTCCCAAAACATATACCAGTCCTAAAGCTAAATTTAAAAAGGTGTTAGATGCTGATTTTTGAGTTTTTTTCAAATATGTACATTTGGTTTTGTTCTTCCTTGACCGATATTACATATGTTAAATTAACCTAGAAGTCTAAAAGAAATGAGATTTTAGGCTACAACAGGCTTAAAGGTTTATTGGTGTAACAAATGGAATTATATTAAGTCATCCATAGTGAACTCTAACATAGTAAGCACAAACTCATACAGATAGGTATTAAACGTCAATTGTTGTCAATCTGATGTAGCTATGAGTTGGCTAGATTAATTAAACACACTTTTTCTCCACGGGGCTTATTTCTATATAAGCCTAATCTTTATTCACGTATTTTTTTAAAAATATTTTTTTATTATTTTCCGCTCTTCCAGTGGAAATCCTAACACAAAATCACAAACTGTTTCTTGGACTCTTCTATATAGTCTTTTTACGCTGTCCTCACTACATGGACAGATTTATCACAAATTACAAAACACAGTCACCTAACATGCCAGCTAAGGTAAGAGACAAGAAAAACAGAAGCAGTATTGATAATGATGCAAATATGCCTACAATTGCAAATACTGCAGAGATGCATATACCGGACTTACAAGATACAGTTAAACAAATATCTGAACTCATGTTACCTCAGTTTGAACAACTGACAAAGGTAATTTAACAACTGAAATTAAACAATTTACTCACAGACTGAATAAAGCAGAACAAAGTATTTCAGATCTAGAGGACGCAAAGGTGATTCAGGACCAAATAGTTAGAGAACAAACTACACAAATAGTCAACTTGCAATACAAATTAAACGAGATAGAAGACAGAGCCCAACGTAATAACATCAGAATTATTGGCATCCGTGAATCTAATGAGCCCCAGGACTTATTAAAACTCCTTGCCTTTACATTGTCACATAGTCTAGGAATACCACCTAGTATACTACCCTTTGCAATAGAAAGGGCACATCGTCTAGGGCCTCTGAAGTCACTGCCAGACGGCACAACTAAGACCAGACCTATCATCACTAAATTCCTTAACTTCCAGGAAAAGATTAATGTAATGCATCACTAAAGACAAAAAAAACAATTTTTATTTGAAGAAAAACAAATATTATTGTTTCAGGACTTCTCAGTTGAGACTTCGCAAAAAAGAAGAAAAATTACCCCTTTATATACTAAGTTAATTAATTCTGGCATAAAAGCCACACGGCTAGATTACGAGTTGTGCGTTAGGGTAAAAAAGCAGCGTTAAGAGGTCCTAACGCTGTTTTTTTTTTATGCCCACTGGTATTACGAGTCTTGCAGGTTTAGGGGGACCGCACACTTCTTTGGCCTTACCGCAAAACGACTTACGTAAACTCCATAAAGTCTTTTTCCTATGGGACTTCTATAGCGCTGATATTACGAGTCTGTCCTGGGAGGCCAAAAAGTGAGCGGTGCACCCTACCCTGTCAAGAGTCCTAATGCATTTAAAAGTCAGTAGTTAAGAGTTTTACACTACAACGCAGTAACATAAAACTCATAACTAAAGTGCTAAAAAGTACACTAACACCCATAAACTACCTATTAACCCCTAAACCGAGGCCCTCCCGCATCACAAACACTATAATAAAAATTTAAACCCCTAATCTGCTGCTCCGGACACCGCCGCCACTTTATTATATTTATGAACCCCTAATCGGCTGCCCCCAACATCGCCGCCACCTACATTATATTTATTAACCCCTAATCTGCCGCCCCCAATCTCGCCGCCACCTACCTACACTTATTAACCCCTAATCTGCCGCTCCAACGTCGCCGCCACTATAATAAACATATTAACCCCTAAACCGCTGCATTCCCACCTCGCAAACATTAAATATTATCAACCCCTAATCTGCCGGCCCTAACATCGCCGCCACCTACCTACATTTATTAGCCCCTAATCTACCGCCCCCAACGTCGCCGCCACTATATTAAAGTTATTAACCCCTAAACCTAAGTCTAAACCTAAACAACCACTAACTTAAATATAAATTAAATAGATCTAAATAAATATTCCTATCATTAACTAAATTATTCCTATTTAAAATTAAATACTTACCTATAAAATAAACCCTAAACTAGCTACAATATAAATAATAGTTACATTGTAGCTATCAAAGGGTTTATTTTTATTTTACAGGCAAGTTTGTATTTATTTTAACTAGGTAGAATAGTTACTAAATAGTATTAACTAAATTAACTATTTAATAACTACCTAGCTAAAATAAAGACGAATTGACCTGTAAAATAAAACCTAACCTAAGTTACACTAACACCTAACACTACACTATAATTAAATAAATTAACTAAATTAAATACAATTACCTAAATTAAATTAACCCCTTAATGACCGGACCATTTTTCAATTTTCTTACCCTTAATGACAATGGCTATTTTTACATTTCTGCAGTGTTTGTGTTTAGCTGTAATTTCCCTCTTACTCATTTACTGTACCCACACATATTATATACCGTTTTTCTCGCCATTAAATGGACTTTCTAAAGATACCATTATTTTCATCATGTCTTATAATTTACTAAAAAAAATAAATAATAAAATATGAGGAAAAAAATGGAAAAAACACACTTTTTCTAACTTTGACCCCCAAAATATGTTACACATCTACAATCACCAAAAAACACCCATGCTAAATAGTTTCTAAATTTTGTCCTGAGTTTACAAATACCCAATGTTTACATGTTCTTTGCTTTTTTTGCAATTTATGGGGCAATAAATACAAGTAGCACTTCGCTATTTCCAAACCACTTTTTTTCAAAATTAGCGCTAGTTACATTGGAACCCTGATATCTGTCAGGAATACCTGAATATCCCTTGACATGTATATATATTTTTTTAGAAGACAACCCAAAGTATTGATCTAGGCCCATTTTGGTATATTTCATGCCACCATTTCACCGCCAAATGCGATAAAAAAAAAAAATGTTCACTTTTTCACAAAATTTGTCACAAACTTTAGGTTTCCCACTGAAATTATTTACAAACAGCTTCTGCAATTATGGCACAAATGGTTGTAAATGCTTCTCTGGGATCCCCTTTTTTCAGAAATAGCAGACTTATATGGCTTTGGGGTTGCTTTTTGTTAATTAGAAGGCTGCTAAATGCCGCTGCGCACCACACGTGTTTTATGCCCAGGAGTGAAGGGGTTAATTAGGGAGCTTGTAGGGTTAATTTTAGCTTTAGTGTAGTGTAGTAGACAACCCCAAGTATTGATCTAGGCCCATTTTGGTATATTTTATGCCACCATTTCAGCGCCAAATGCGAGCAAATAAAAAAAAAAAACTTTACATTTTTCACAATTTTAGGTTTCTCACTGAAATTATTTACAAACAGCTTGTGCTATTATGGCAGAAATTGTTGTAAAAGCTTCTCTGGGATCCCCTTTGTTCAGAAATAGCAGACTTATATGGCTTTGGCGTTGCTTTTTGGTAATTAGAAGGCCTCTAAATGCTGCTGCGCACCATACGTTAATTATGCCCAGCAGTGAAGGGGTTAAATTAGGAAGCTTGTAGGAAGCTTGCAGGGTTAATTTTAGAGATCAGCCTCCCACCTGACACATCCCACCCCCTGATCCCTCCCAAACAGCTCTCTTCCCTCCCCCACAATTGTTCCCGCCATCTTAAGTACTGGCAGAAAGTCTGCCAGTACTAAATAAGAGTTTTTTTTTTTTTTTTTAAATAAAAATAATAAAATATTTTAGCTGTGATGGACCCCTGCCTTAGCCCCAACCTCCCTGATCCCCCCTCCAGCTCTCTAACCCTCTCCCCAACCTAATTACCGCCATCTTGGGTACTGGCAGCTGTCTGCCAGTACCCAGTTTGGCCCCATAACCCCCCAAAAAGTATTTTTATTTTATTTTTTACTTAAAAACTATTTCTGTAGTGTAGCAGCCCCCCACAATACCCCCACCCCCTCCCAGATCCTTTTATATTTTTTTTTTAAAAAAATCCCTTTTTTTCCCCCTTTCTGGCCTCATTCATTGGTGTCAGTGTGGCTAATGGGTGCACGTGCACACGCACGTGTGCCCGTGCACTCGCACATGCACGCTCACATGCACACTCACTCCTCGTGCACGCGCGCGCACCCTCACACCCGGCGGACACTGGCACCATCGCTACCGGTGCAGAGAGGGCCACAGAGTGGCTCTCTCTGCATCGGAGTCTTGTAAAGTGGTATTGCAGGATGCCTCCATATCGAGGCATCACTGCAATACCCTCAGAGCTGCTGGAAGCATTTGTGATTGCTTCCAGCACTCTGTTAGACAACTGACGTACCAGGTACGTCCATTGTCATTAACTGTTAGTTTTTGCATGACGTACCTGGTACGTCAGTTGTCATTAAGGGGTTAAATTAGTTAAAGTAAAAAAAACCCACTAAATTACAGAAAATAAACAAATTACAGAAATTTAAACTAATTACACCTAATCTAATAGCCCTATTAAAATAAAAAAGCCCCCCCCAAAATAAAAAAACCCTATCTTAAACTAAACTACCAATAGCCCTTAAAAGGGCCTTTTGCGGAGCATTGCCCCAAAGTAATCAGCTCTTTTACCTGTAAAACAAAATACAAACAACCCCCCCAACAGTAAAACCCACCACCCACACAACCAACCCCCCAAATAAAATACTAACTAAAAAAAACCTAAGCTCCCCATTGCCCTGAAAAGGGCATTTGGATGGGTATTGCCCTTAAAAGGGCAGTTAGCTCCTTTGCCGCCCAAACCCTAATCTAAAAATTAAAAACCACCCAATACACACTTAAAAAACCTAACACTAATCCCCTGAAGATCGACTTACCGGGAGACGTCTTCATCCAAGCCGGGCAGAAGTGGTCCTCCAGACAGGCAGAAGTCTTCATCCAGACGGCATCTTCTATCTTCATCCATCCGGCGCGGAGCGGGTCCATCTTCAAGACATCCGACGCGGAGCATCCTCTTCAACGACTAAAACAGAATGAAGGTACCTTTAAGTGACGTCATCCAAGATGGCGTCCCTTAGATTCCGATTGGCTGATAGAATTCTATCAGTCAATCGGAATTAAAGTAGAAAAAATCCTATTGGCTGATGCAATCAGCCAATAGGATTGAGCTTGCATTCTATTGGCTGATTGGAACAGCCAATAGAATGCCAGCTCAATCCTATTGGCTGATTGCATCAGCCAATAGGATTTTTTCTACCTTAATTCCGATTGGCTGATGAAGACTTCTGCCCGTCTGGAGGAACACTTCTGCCCGGCTTGGATGAAGACTTCTGCCCGTCTGGAGGACCATTTCTGCCCGTCTGGAGGACCACTTCGCCCGGCTTGGATGAAGACGTCTCCCGGTAAGCCGATCTTCAGGGGGTTAGTGTTAGGTTTTTTTAAGGGTGTATTAGGTGGGTTTTATTTTTTAGATTAGAGTTTGGGGCGGCAAAAGAGCTAACTGCCCTTTTAGATTAGGTATAATTAGTTTAAATTTCTGTAATTTGTTTATTATTTTCTATAATTTAGTGGGATTTTTTTTTTGTACTTTAGCTAATTTAATTTAGGTAACTGTATTTAATTTTGTTAATTTATTTAATTGTATTTCATTTAGTTAATTTATTTAATTGTATTTAATTTTGTTAATTTATATAATTGTAGTGTAGTGTTAGGTGTTAGTGTAACTTAAGTTAGGTTTTATTTTACAGGTAAATTTGTCTTTTATTTTAGCTAGGTAGTTATTAAATAGTTGATAATTATTTAGTAACTATTCTACCTAGTTAAAATAAATACAAACTTGCCTGTAAAATAAAAATAAACCCTAAGCTAGATACAATGTAACTATTAGTTATATTGTAGATAGTTTAGGGTTTATTTTATAGGTAAGTATTTAGTTTTAAATAGGAATAATTTAGTTAATGATAGTAATTTTTATTTAGATTTATTTAAATTATATTTAAAGTTAGGAGGTGTTAGGTTTAGGTTTATACTTAGGTTTAGGGGTTAATAACTTTAATATAGTGGTGGTGACGTTGGGGACGGCAGATTAGGGGTTAATAAATATAATGTAGGTGGAGGCGATGTTGGGGGCAGCACATTAGGGGTTCATAAGTATAATGTAGGTGGCGGCGGTGTCCGGAGCGGCAGATTAGGGGTTAATAAGTATAATGTAGGTGTCGGCGATGTCGGGGGCGGCAGATTAGGGGTTAATAAGTGTAAGATTAGGGGTGTTTAGACTCGGGGTTCATGTTAGGGTATTAGGTGTAAACATAACATGTGTTTCCTCATAGGAATCAATGGGGTTGCGTTAAGGCGTTTTACGCTGCTTTTTTGCAGGTGTTAGACTTTTTTTTCAGCCGGCTCTCCCCATTGATTCCTATAGGGAAATCGTGCACGAGCACGTACGAACAGCTCACCGCTGACTTAAGCAGCGCTGGTATTTTGCTCAACGCTCACTTCAAGTCTTTTAACGACGGGTTTGTAATACCAGTGCTGTAGGTAAGTGAGCGGTGAGGGAAAACTGCTCGTTAGCACCGCACAGCCTCTAATGCAAAACTCGTAATGTAGGTGACATTTATCCAGCCAAAATTAAGATCCTAACAGAGGGTGATCGCATGGCACTGAACAGCCCTGAAGTTAGGGAATTTGCTAAAATGAAAGGTATCATACTGTGAATTGCACTGTACAAATTTAAAACAGTCCACTTTCCCCTCAAAGTATATGTGTTTAAAATATACATAATTTATTGCTACATAAGAGATACAAGTTAGTTTTCTTGTCTATTGACTAAGGAAGATTATTTTGTTCGGATGAGATTTTATATTTTCCCCTTTTTTCCCCCCTCCTTATATATTTTAATATATTCTATAAATATACTTAAGATACTTAAATGAAAGGGTTACTTAACTTGGCTTCTTAGAACGTAGGGGAGATTTCTACACCGCAAAAGCGGAAAAAGATCTTAGCACAGTTAAAACGACATAAAATAGATATAGCATTTCTGCAAGAAACGCATTTAAAAGAAAGTGAATTAATTAAACTCAAAACTGGGTGGGTTGGGGAAGTGGTGGGCACTCCTTGTATAAGTAGGAAAAAGGAGTAGCCTCTCTTTTTAGTAAAAAACATAATTTATGTAAGAACTTACCTGATAAATTAATTTCTTTCATATTGGCAAGAGTCCATGAGCTAGTGACGTATGGGATATACAATCCTACCAGGAGGGGCAAAGTTTCCCAAACCTCAAAATGGCTATAAATACACCCTTCAAAACACCCACAATTCAGTTTAATGAATAGCCAAATAGTGGGATGATAAAAAAAAGGAGTAAAAAAGCATACAAAAAAAGAAAAAAAAAAAAAAGAAGAGGAACTGGAAATATAATTGTGCTTTTATACAAAAAAAATCATAACCACCAGGAAAAGGGTGGGTCTCATTGACTCTTGCCAATATGAAAGAAATGAATTTATCAGGTAAATTCTTACATAATATATGTTTTCTTTCATGTAATTGGCAAGAGTCCATGAGCTAGTGACGTACGAGATAGAAATACCCAAGATGTGGAAGTCCACAGAAGAGTCACTAGAGAGGGAGGGATAAAATAAAAACAGCCATTTTCCACTGAAAAAAAAAATCGACAAAAAAACAGAATTTATGTTTACCTGATAAATTACTTTCTCCAACGGTGTGTCCGGTCCACGGCGTCATCCTTACTTGTGGGATATTCTCTTCCCCAACAGGAAATGGCAAAGAGCCCAGCAAAGCTGGTCACATGATCCCTCCTAGGCTCCGCCTTCCCCAGTCATTCGACCGACGTAAAGGAGGAATATTTGCATAGGAGAAATCATATGATACCGTGGTGACTGTAGTTAGAGAAAATAAATCATCAGACCTGATTAAAAAACCAGGGCGGGCCGTGGACCGGACACACCGTTGGAGAAAGTAATTTATCAGGTAAACATAAATTCTGTTTTCTCCAACATAGGTGTGTCCGGTCCACGGCGTCATCCTTACTTGTGGGAACCAATACCAAAGCTTTAGGACACGGATGATGGGAGGGAGCAAATCAGGTCACCTAGATGGAAGGCACCACGGCTTGCAAAACCTTTCTCCCAAAAATAGCCTCAGAAGAAGCAAAAGTATCAAATTTGTAAAATTTGGTAAAAGTGTGCAGTGAAGACCAAGTTGCTGCCTTACATATCTGATCAACAGAAGCCTCGTTCTTGAAGGCCCATGTGGAAGCCACGGCCCTAGTGGAATGAGCTGTGATTCTTTCAGGAGGCTGCCGTCCGGCAGTCTCATAAGCCAATCTGATAATGCTTTTAAGCCAAAAAGAGAGAGAGGTAGAAGTTGCCTTTTGACCTCTCCTTTTACCAGAATAAACAACAAACAAGGAAGATGTTTGTCTGAAATCCTTTGTAGCCTCTAAATAGAATTTTAGAGCACGAACTACATCCAAATTGTGTAACAAACGTTCCTTCTTTGAAACTGGATTCGGACACAAAGAAGGCACGACTATCTCCTGGTTAATATTTTTGTTAGAAACAACTTTCGGAAGAAAACCAGGTTTAGTACGCAAAACCACCTTATCTGCATGGAACACCAGATAAGGAGGAGAATACTGCAGAGCAGATAACTCTGAAACTCTTCTAGCAGAAGAAATTGCAACCAAAAACAAAACTTTCCAAGATAATAACTTGATATCAACGGAATGTAGGGGTTCAAACGGAACCCCCTGAAGAACTGAAAGAACTAAATTGAGACTCCAAGGAGGAGTCAAAGGTTTGTAAACAGGCTTGATTCTAACCAGAGCCTGAACAAAAGCTTGAACATCTGGCACAGCCGCCAGCTTTTTGTGAAGTAAAACAGATAAAGCAGAAATCTGTCCCTTCAAAGAACTTGCAGATAATCCTTTCTCCAAACCTTCTTGAAGAAAGGATAGAATCTTAGGAATTTTTATCTTGTTCCATGGGAATCCTTTAGATTCACACCAACAGATATATTTTTTCCATATTTTATGGTAGATTTTTCTAGTTACAGGCTTTCTAGCCTGAACAAGAGTATCAATGACAGAATCTGAGAACCCTCGCTTTGATAAAATCAAGCGTTCAATCTCCAAGCAGTCAGTTGGAGTGAGGCCAGATTCGGATGTTCGAACGGACCTTGAACAAGAAGGTCCTGTCTCAAAGGTAGCTTCCATGGTGGAGCCGATGACATATTCACCAGATCTGCATACCAAGTCCTGCGTGGCCACGCAGGAGCTATCAAGATCACCGATACCCTCTCCTGTTTGATCCTGGCTACCAGCCTGGGAATGAGAGGAAACGGTGGGAACACATAAGCTAGGTTGAAGCTCCAAGGTGCTACTAGTGCATCCACTAGAGTCGCCTTGGGATCCCTGGATCTGGACCTGTAGCAAGGAACCTTGAAGTTCTGACGAGACGCCATCAGATCCATGTCTGGAACGCCCCACAATTGAATTATTTGGGCAAAGATTTCCAGATGGAGTTCCCACTCCCCCGGATGAAATGTCTGACGACTCAGAAAATCCGCTTCCCAATTTTCCACTCCTGGGATGTGGATTGCAGACAAGTGGCAGGAGTGAGTCTCCGCCCATTGAATTATTCTGGTCACTTCTTCCATCGCCAGGGAACTCCTTGTTCCCCCCTGATGGTTGATATACGCAACAGTCGTCATGTTGTCTGATTGAAACCATATGAATTTGGCCTTTGCTAGCTGAGGCCAAGCCTTGAGAGCATTGAATATCGCTCTCAGTTCCAGAATATTTATCGGGAGAAGAGATTCTTCCCGAGACCAAAGACCCTGAGCTTTCAGGGGTTCCCAGACCGCGCCCCAGCCCACCAGACTGGCGTCGGTCGTGACAATGACCCACTCTGGTCTGCGGAAGCTCATCCCTTGTGACAGGTTGTCCAGGGACAGCCACCAACGGAGTGAATCTCTGGTCCTCTGATCTACTTGTATTGTCGGAGACAAGTCTGTATAATCCCCATTCCACTGACTGAGCATGCACAGTTGTAATGGTCTTAGATGAATTCGCGCAAAAGGAACTATGTCCATTGCCGCGACCATCAAACCTATTACTTCCATGCACTGCGCTATGGAAGGAAGAAGAACAGAATGAAGTACTTGACAAGAGCTTAGAAGCTTTGATTTTCTGGCCTCTGTCAGAAAAATCCTCATTTCTAAGGAGTCTATTATTGTTCCCAAGAAGGGAACTCTTGTTGACGGAGATAGAGAACTTTTTTCTACGTTCACTTTCCACCCGTGAGATCTGAGAAAGGCCAGGACAATGTCCGTATGAGCCTTTGCTTGTGGTAGAGACGACGCTTGAATCAGTATGTCGTCCAAGTAAGGTACTACTGCAATGCCCCTTGGTCTTAGCACCGCTAGAAGGGACCCTAGTACCTTTGTGAAAATTCTTGGAGCAGTGGCTAATCCGAATGGAAGTGCCACAAACTGGTAATGCTTGTCCAGAAAGTCGAACCTTAGGAACCGATGATGTTCCTTGTGGATAGGAATATGTAGATACGCATCCTTTAAATCCACCGTGGTCATGAATTGACCTTCCTGGATGGTAGGAAGAATTGTCCGAATGGTTTCCATTTTGAACGATGGAACCTTGAGAAATTTGTTTAGGATCTTGAGATCTAAGATTGGTCTGAATGTTCCCTCTTTTTTGGGAACTATGAACAGATTGGAGTAGAATCCCATCCCTTGTTCTCCTAATGGAACAGGATGAATCACTCCCATTTTTAACAGGTCTTCTACACAATGTAAGAATGCCTGTCTTTTTATGTGGTCTGAAGACAATTGAGACCTGTGGAACCTTCCCCTTGGGGGTAGCTCCTTGAATTCCAGAAGATAACCTTGGGAGACTATTTCTAGCGCCCAAGGATCCAGAACATCTCTTGCCCAAGCCTGAGCGAAGAGAGAAAGTCTGCCCCCCACCAGATCCGGTCCCGGATCGGGGGCCAACATCTCATGCTGTCTTGGTAGCAGTGGCAGGTTTCTTGGCCTGCTTACCTTTGTTCCAGCCTTGCATTGGCCTCCAGGCTGGCTTGGTTTGAGAAGTATTACCCTCTTGCTTAGAGGATGTAGAACTTGGGGCTGGTCCGTTTCTGCGAAAGGGACGAAAATTTGGTTTATTTTTAGCATTAAAAGACCTATCCTGAGGAAGGGCGTGGCCCTTTCCCCCAGTGATATCTGAAATAATCTCTTTCAAGTCAGGGCCAAACAGCGTTTTCCCCTTGAAAGGTATGTTAAGCAATTTGTTCTTGGAGGACGCATCCGCTGACCAAGACTTTAGCCAAAGCGCTCTGCGCGCCACAATAGCAAACCCTGAATTTTTCGCCGCTAATCTAGCTAATTGCAAAGTGGCGTCTAAGGTAAAAGAGTTAGCCAACTTAAGTGCTTGAACTCTGCCCATAACCTCCTCATAAGAGGATGCTTGATTGAGCGACTTTTCTAGTTCCTCGAACCAGAAACACGCTGCTGTAGTGACAGGAACAATGCATGAAATTGGTTGTAGAAGGTAACCTTGCTGAACAAACATCTTTTTAAGCAAACCCTCTAATTTTTTGTCCATAGGATCTTTAAAAGCACAACTATCTTCTATAGGGATAGTGGTGCGTTTGTTTAGAGTAGAAACCGCCCCCTCGACCTTGGGGACTGTCTGCCATAAGTCCTTCCTGGGGTCGACCATAGGAAATAATTTCTTAAATATAGGGGGAGGGACAAAAGGTATGCCGGGCCTTTCCCATTCTTTATTTACAATGTCCGCCACCCGCCTGGGTATAGGAAAAGCTTCGGGGGGCACCGGGACCTCTAGGAACCTGTCCATTTTACATAATTTCTCTGGAATGACCAAATTGTCACAATCATCCAGAGTAGATAACACCTCCTTAAGCAGAGCGCGGAGATGTTCCAATTTAAATTTAAATGTAATAACATCAGGTTCAGCTTGTTGAGAAATTTTTCCTGAATCTGAAATTTCTCCCTCAGACAAAACCTCCCTAGCCCCTTCAGACTGGTGTAAGGGCATGTCAGAACCATTATCATCAGCGTCCTCATGCTCTTCAGTATCTAAAACAGAGCTGTCGCGCTTTCGCTGATAAGTGGGCATTTTGGCTAAAATGTTTTTAATAGAATTATCCATTACAGCCGTTAATTGTTGCATAGTAAGGAGGATTGGGGCACTAGATGTACTAGGGGCCTCCTGAGTGGGCAAGACTGGTGTAGACATAGAAGGGGATGATGCAGTACCATGCTTACTCCCCTCACTTAAGGAATCGTTTTGGGCAACATTATTATCAGTGGTATCATTGTCCCTACTTTGTTTGTCACATTTATCACATATATTTAAATGGATAGGAACCTTGGCTTCCGAACATACAGAACATCGTCTATCTGATAGTTCAGACATGTTAATAGACATACACTTGGTAACAAAGCACAAAAAACGTTTTAAAATAAAACCGTTACCGTCTCTTTAAATTTTAAACTGAACACACTTTTTTACTGAATATACGCAAAAGTATGAAGGAAATGTTCAAAATTCACCAAAATTTCACCACAGTGTCATAAAGCCTTAAAAGTATTGCACACCAAATTTGAAAGCTTTAACTCTAAAAATAACGGAACCGGAGCCGTTTTTACATTTAACCCCTATACAGTCCCTGGTATCTGCTTTGCTGAGACCCAACCAAGCCCAGAGGGGAATACGATACCAAATGACGCCTTCAATAAGCTTTTTCAGTGGATCTGAGCTCCTCACACATGCATCTGCATGCCTTGCTTCTCAAAAACAACTGCGCATTACTGGCGCGAAAATGAGGCTCTGCCTATGACTAGAAAAGGCCCCCATGAAAAAGGTGTCCAATACAGTGCCTGTCCGTTTTTTTTAACAATTTTCCAAGATTAAAATAACTCTCCTAAGTTATAAACCATTAAACATGCTTATATAGTAATCGTTTTGGCCCAGAAAAATGTCTACCAGTCTTTAAAGCCCTTGTGAAGCCCTTTTATTCTTATATTGAAAATTAAGAAAATGGCTTACCGCATCCCATAGGGAAAATGACAGCTTCCAGCATTACCAAGTCTTGTTAGAAATGTGTCATACCTCAAGCAGCCAAAGTCTGCTCACTGTTTCCCCCAACTGAAGTTAATTCCTCTCAACAGTCCTGTGTGGAAACAGCCATCGATTTTAGTAACGGTTGCTAAAATCATTTTCCTCTTACAAACAGAAATCTTCATCTCTTTTCTGTTTCAGAGTAAATAGTACATACCAGCACTATTTTAAAATAACAAACTCTTGATAGAAGAATAAAAACTACATTTAAACACCAAAAAACTCTCAGCCATCTCCGTGGAGATGTTGCCTGTGCAACGGCAAAGAGAATGACTGGGGAAGGCGGAGCCTAGGAGGGATCATGTGACCAGCTTTGCTGGGCTCTTTGCCATTTCCTGTTGGGGAAGAGAATATCCCACAAGTAAGGATGACGCCGTGGACCGGACACACCTATGTTGGAGAAAATGAGTTTTTCTCATAATTTGAAAGAAAAAAAAAACTTAAAACATTAGCAGAAGAATCAAACTGAAACAGCTGAGTGAAGAAATTTTCTACCAAAGACTGCTTCAGAAGAAGCAAATGCATAAAAATTGTAAAATTTAGTAAATGTATGCAAAGAAGACCAAGTTGCTGCTTTGCAAATCTGATCAACTGAAGCTTCATTCTTAAAAGCCCAAGAAGTGGAGACTGATCTAGTAGAATGACCTGTGATCCTCTGGGGTGGGGACTGTCCCTCCTCCAAATAAGCCTTATGAATCAAAAGCTTTAACCAAGATGCCAAAGAAATGGCAGAAGCTTTCTGACCTTTCCTAGAACCAGAGAAGACAACAAATAGATTAGAAATCTTCCTGAAATCTTTAGTAGCGTCAACATAGTATTTCAAAGCTCTTACAACATCCAAAGATCTTTCAAGAGTATTCTTGGGATTAGGATTAGTGATGTCGTGAACAGTTCGCCGGAGAACAGTTCCCGGCGATCTTAGCTTGTTCGCGTTCGCCGCGGCAGGGGCGAACATATGCAATGTTCGATCCACCCCCTATTCGTCATCATTGAGTAAACTTTGACCCTGTATCTCACAGTCTGCAGACACATTTCAGCCAATCAGCAGCAGACACTCCCTCCCAGACCCTCCCAGCTCCTGGGCAGCAGCCATTTTAGATTCATTATGATCCTGCATTCTTAGTGAGAGGAGTGCTAGTGCTGCTGCTGGTGATTTTATAGGGAAATTGATAGCTAGGCTAGTGTATTCAGTGTCCACTACAGTCCTGAAGGACTCATCCGATCTCTGCTGTAAGGAGAGCACCCCAAAAAGCCCTTTTTAGGGCTAGAACTTCGGTCGTTTTTTTTTTTTTGTAATCTAACTGCATTTGCCTGCCTGTCAGCCTGTGTGTGAGGCTCACAGCATATAGTGTGCCTACTTGCTCACTGCCACCACTCATATCTGATGTAACATTAGTGTAAATTTAAAAAAAACACACATTTACATCAGTTTGCTAGTGTAATCTAATTTCAGTTGCCAGCAGGCCTGTGTGTCAGGCTCACAGCATATACTGTGATTAATTACTCTGTTCTTACCACTCATATCTGGTGTAACAGTCTAAATTTTTAAAAAAAAAAACTTTTACATCAGTCTGCTAGTGTTATTTAATTTTAGTTGCCAGGCCAGCCTGCCACTAGTGCCAGCCTGTATGTCAGGCTTACACCATATACTGTGCCTACTTCCATCCTCAGTGCCACCACTCATATCTGTTGTAACATTAGTGTAAATTTTTTAAATTTTTTTTTTTTTACATCAGTCTGCTAGTGTTATTTAATTTTAGTTGCCAGGCCAGCCTGCCACTAGTGCCAGCCTGTGTGTCAGGCTCACAGCATATACTGTGCCTACTTCCATCCTCAGTGCCACCACTCATATCTTTTCTAACATTAGTGTAAATGTATAAAAAAAAAAAACTTTTACATCAGTCTGCTAGTGTTATTTAATTTTAGTTGCCAGGCCAGCCTGCCACTAGTGCCACCAGCCTGTGTGTCAGCCTCACAGCATATAATGTGCCTACTTCCATCCTCAGTGCCACCACTCATATCTGTTGTAACATTAGTGTAATTTTTTTTTAAAAAAACTTTTACATCAGTCTGCTAGTGTTATTTAATTGCATTTGTCTGCCTGCCAGTGTGTGTGATAGGCCCACTTGCCAACTAGTGCCACCAATCATATTTGTTATAACAGTAGTGTAAATATTTAAAAAAAAAACTTTTTTGACTGTGAAACATCAGTCTGCTAGTGTAATCTAATTTAACTTGCCTGCCTGCCAGCGTGTGTGCCAGGCCCACTTGCCAAGTTAGTGGCACCACTCATATTTGTTGTAACAGTATTGTAAATATTTAAAAAAAAAAACTTTTTGGACTGTGAAACATCAGTCAGCTAGTGTAATCTAATTGCAGTTGCCTGCCTGCCAGCGTGTGTGCCAGGCCCACTTGCTAAGTGCCACCAATCATATTTGTTGTAACAGTATTGTAAATATTTAAAAAAACAACTTTTTTGACTGTGAAACATCAGTCTGCTAGTGTAATCTAATTGAAGTTGCCTGCCTGCCTGCCAGCGTGTGTGCCAGGCCCACTTGCCAAGTTAGTGGCACCACTCATATTTGTTGTAACAGTAGTGTAAATATTTAAAAAAAAAAACTTTTTTGACTGTGAAACATCAGTCTGCTAGTGCAATCTAATTGCAGTTGCCTGCCTGCCAGCGTGTGTGCCAGGCCCACTTGCCAACTACTGCCACCAATCATATTTGTTATAACAGTAGTGTAAATATTTTAAAAAAAACTTTGACTGTGAAACATCAGTCTGCTAGTGTAATCTAATTGCAGTTGCCTGCCTGCCAGCGTGTGTGCCAGGCATCATATTTGTTATAACAGTAGTGTAAATATTTATAAAAAAATTTTTTTTGACTGTGAAACATCAGTCTGCTAGTGTAATCTAATTGAAGTTGCCTGCCAGCGTGTGTTTACCTGGCCCACTTGCCAAGTTAGTGGCACCACTCATATTTGTTGTAACAGTAGTTTAAATATTTAAAAAATAAACATTTTTGACTGTGAAACATCAGTCTGCTTTTTTGTGTCAGGCTCACAGCGTATACTGTGCCCACTTGCCCAGTGCCACCACTCATATCTTGTTTAATAGTAGTGTAAGTGTACATTTAAAAAAAAAATGACAGGCAGAGGCAGGCCACCCCATAGGTGCCGTCGTGGTCGTGGTGCTGTGATTCCCTTTGACCCTACAATAATGCACAGTGTTCAGAGGCCACGTGCCATGAACGCGAAAAGTTCTGAGGAGGTCCTAGTTGACTGGCTAACACAGGACACCCAATCTTCTACGGCTTCCGCTCGTAACCTTGACGCACCATCCACCTCCAGCTTAGCTTCGGGCACCTCTCAAGTGACCAGTGCCACTCGCCCACCTGCCGCCACCACCAACACTAGCACCACAGCCGCTTCACTTGATCTGTCAGAGGAGTTATTGACACATCAGTTGGAAGAAATGAGTGATGCGCAACCATCATTGACAGAGGATGTAGATAACAGTGATATGTCTCAGTCAGGCAGCATTACAGACATGGACGTACGGTGTGATGATGATGGTGATGTTGTACCCGCTGCTGCTTCCTTTCTTGATTTGTCAGATACAAGTGAAGCGGTTGATGATGATGCGTCCATGGATGTTACGTGGGTGCCCGCTAGAAGAGAAGAAGAAAAGGGGGAAAGTTCAGATGGGGAGACAGAGAGGAGGAGGAGGAGACGAGTTGGAAGCAGGGGGAGGTTGTCGCAAGGAGATAGTGGCACAGTCAGACAGCATGCATCGGCACCCGGGGTCAGCCAGACAGCACGCCAATCAACGCATGCTGTTGCCACCACCAGAATGCCGTCATCGCAGAGCTCAGCAGTATGGCATTTTTTGTGTGTGTCTGCTTCTGACAACAGCGATGCCATTTGCAACCTGTGCCAAAAGAAACTGAGTCGTGGGAAGTCCAACACCCACCTAGGTACAACTGCTTTGCGAAGGCACATGGTCTCACATCACAAACGCCGATGGGATCAACACATGAGTAGAAGCAGCACACAAACTCAAAGCCGCCATCCTCCTCCTGGTCCAGCATCTTCAGCCACGTCAGACACTGCTGTACTCCTTGCCCCCTCTCAACCATCCGCCACTCAGTCTCTCTTCCGTAGGAGTTCCTGCTCATCTGCCCACAGTCAGGTGTCTGTCAAGGACATGTTTGAGTGTAAGAAGCCAATTTCCCAAAGTCACCCCCTTGCCCGGCGTCTGACAGCTGGCTTGTCTGAACTCTTAGCCTGCCAGCTTTTACCATACAAGCTGGTGGAGTCTGAGGCGTTCAAAAAATTTGTATCTATTTGGACACCGCAGTAGAAGGTACCTGGCCAAAATTTCTTTTCACAAAAGGCAATCCCCAACCTGTACTCGATTGTGCGAAAGGAAGTAATGGCATGTCTGGCACACAGTGTTGGGGCAAGGGTCCATCTGACCACTGATAGCTGGTCTGCAAAGCATGGTCAGGGCAGGTATATCACCTACACTGCGCATTGGGTAAACGTGCTGACAGCTGACAAGCATGGAATGCGTGGCTCTGCAGAGGAGTTGGTGACACCGCCATGACTTGCAGGCAGGCCTGCTGCTACCTCCTCTACTCCTCCTACTCCATCCTCTTCCATAACCTCTTCCTCGGCTGAGTCCTCTTTTGCTGCTGCGTCTTGCTCCACATCAACGGCACCCCCCAGCTCCCCAGGTACTATTCAACATCCCGGATACGGCAGTGTCACGCCGTCTTGGGGTTGACTTGCCTGAAAGCAGAGAGTCACACCGCAGCAGCACTCCTGTCCGCCCTGAACGCATAGGTGGATCAGTGGCTGACTCCGCACCAACTGGAGATCGGCAAAGTGGTTTCTGACAACGGAAGTAATTTGGTGGCGGCATTGAAATTGGGCAAGTTGACACATGTGCCGTGCATGGCACATGTGTTTAATCTGATTGTACAACGCTTTGTGCATAAGTACCCAGGCTTACAGGACGTCCTGAAGCAGGCCAGGAAGGTGTGTGGCCATTTCAGGCGTTCCTACACGGCCATGGCGCACTTGTCAGATATCCAGCGGCAAAACAACCTGCCAGTGAGGCGCTTGATTTGCGACAGCCCGACACATTGAAATTCAACACTCCTAATGTTCGACCGCTTGCTACAACAAGAAAAAGCCGTTAACAACTATTTGTATGACCGGGGTGCTAGGACAGCCTCTGGGGAGCTGGGGATTTTTTTCCCAAGTTACTGGACGCTCATGCGCAATGCCTGTAGGCTCATGCGTCCTTTTGAGGAGGTGACAAACCTAGTCAGTCGCACCGAAGGCACCATCAGCGACATCATACCATTTGTTTTCTTCCTGGAGCGTGCCCTGCGAAGAGTGCTGGATCAGGCCGTAGATGAGCGTGAAGAGGAAGAGTTGTGGTCTCCATCACCACCAGAAACAGCCTTAACAGCATCGCTTGCTGGACCAGCGGCTACGCAGGAAGAGGAATGTGAGGAAGAGGAGTCAGAGGAGGAATGTGGCTTTGAGGAGGAGGAAGACCAAGCACAACAGGCATCCCAGGGTGCTCGTTGTTGTTACCCATCTGGTACCCGTGGTGTTGTACGTGGCTGGGGGGAAGATACCTTCAGTGAGATCAGTGAGGACGAGGAACGGGACATGAGTAGCTCGGCATCCAACCTTGTGCAAATGGGGTCTTTCATGCTGTCGTGCCTGTTGAGGGACACTCGTATAAAAAAGCTGAAGGAGAACAAACTGTACTGGGTGTCCACGCTACTAGACCCCCGGTATAAGCATAAAGTGACTGAAATGTTACCGAATTCCCGCAAGTCGGAAAGGATGGAGCAGTTCAAAAATAAATTAAAAAGTATGCTTTACACAGCGTATAAGGGTGATGTCACAGCACAACGGGAATCGAACAGGGGAAAAGATGAAAGTAATCCTCCTCCTCCCACGACCACGCCGGCAAGGACAGGACGCTTTCCAGACGTGTTGTTGATGGAAGACATGCGGACCTTTTTAACTCCTATGCATCGCCACAGCCCTTGGGGATCCAGCCTCAGAGAACGACTCAACCGACAGGTAGCAGACTACCTCGCATTAACTGTGGATCTCGACACTCTGAGGAGCGATGGACCCCTTGACTACTGGGTGTGCAGGCTTGACCTGTGGCCTGAGCTATCCCAATTTGCAATCGAACTTCAAGTGTCCTGTCAGAAAGGACCTTCAGTGCAGCAGGAGGTATTGTCACTGAGAAGAGAAGTCGCCTAGGTCAAAAAAGTCTTTATTATCTCACCTTTATTAAAATTAATGAGGGATGGATCCCGAAGGGACTGACATTGGGTGATACATTCGAGTAAAAAAGGCCTGATGAGATGAGCTGCCTTGGGCTAAAAATGGTACACACACTGCTGTATTTTATCTTCGAATGCCGGATGACTTGCGTGACTTATCCGCCAACAACTAGGGTTCAAGCCGCAATGTTTTAGGGCAATTTCTAACTATCAAACAAACATAAATTTTTCTGGCCGCTGCTACAGCAGCGTCTGCAACAATACCTAATTTTTCAGGCATGTGTACATGCCTAATTTTTCTGGCCTCTGGTGCTGCACTGTGGCTTCAAAACAAAAACCAAAAAAAGGCACATAACAGGGATTAAACTGCTAAGAATAGTACTACTTAACACACCACTCATATCTGGTGGCACAGTAGATTGCACGCGCAGTGCCCCAAATTTGAAGTAGGAGGACCCACCAAGCATCTTTTTCCATCTCCCGGTTCCTAAAAATTATCTCCGGGTTCCTAAAAACGATGCCATACCTGTACTCGATTGTGCAAAAGGAAGTCATGGCATGTTTCATGCTGTCGTGCCTGTTGAGGGTCCGTTCTTTCATGCTGTCGTGCCTGTTGAGGGTCGGGGACCCTCGTCTAAAAAGGCTGAAGGAGAACGACCTGTACTGGTTGTCCAAGCATCTTTTTCCATCTCCCGGTTCCTAAAAATTATCTCCGGGTTCCTAAAATCAATGCCATACCTGTACTCGATTGTGCAAAAGGAAGTCATGGCATGTGTTCTTTCATGCTGTCGTGCCAGTTGAGGGTCGGGAACCCTCGTCTAAAAAGGCTGAAGGAGAACAACCTGTACTGGTTGTCCAAGCATCTTTTTCCATCTCCCGGTTCCTAAAAATTATCTCCGGGTTCCTAAAATCGATGCCATACCTGTACTCGATTGTGCAAAAGGATGGCATATGTGGTCTTTCATGCTGTTGTGCCTGTTGAGGGTCGGGGACCCTCGTATAAAAAGGCAGAAGGAGAACGACCTGTACTGGGTGTCCAAGCATCTTTTTCCATCTCCCGGTTCCTAAAAATTATCTCCGGGTTCCTAAAATCGATGCCATACCTGTACTCGATTGTGAAAAAGGAAGTCATGGCATATGTGGTCTTTCATGCTGTCGTGCCTGTTGAGGGTCGGGGACCCTCGTATAAAAAGGCTGAAGGAGAACGAGGGTGTCCAAGCATCTTTTTCCATCTCCCGGTTCCTAAAAATTATCTCCGGGTTCCTAAAATCGATGCCATACCTGTACTCGATTGTGCAAAAGGAAGTCATATGGGGTCTTTCATGCTGTCGTGCCTGTTGAGGGTCGGGGACCCTCGTCTAAAAAGGCTAAAGGAGAACGACCTGTACTGGGTGTCCAAGCATCTTTTCCCATCTCCCGGTTCCTAAAAATTATCTCTGCGTTCCTAAAATCGATGCCATACCTGTACTCGATTGTGCAAAAGGAAGTCATGACTCATGGCATATGTGGTCTTTCATGCTGTCGTGCCTGTTGAGGGTCGGGGACCCTCGTCTAAAAAGGCTGAAGGTGAACGACCTGTACTGGGTGTCCAAGCATCTTTTTCCATCTCCCGGTTCCGAAAATCCATGCCATATACACGTCCCCTGATAGGGGACACCGCAGTGGAAGGTACCCGGCCACAATTTCTTTACACAAAAGGCAATCCCCGACCCCAACCTGTACTCGATTGTGCAAAAGGAAGTAACCTTACCATGGGTCCCAGACCAGACCGCACGTCTTTGTAATTCTCTGTCTGTGAAATTATATATCTATCAAATCAATCTATTTATCTATCTAATCTATCTAACTATCCATCGTATCTATCAAATGTATATTGCATCTATTGATCTATGTAATTTGTATCTATCCAATGTATATTGCATCTATTGATCTATGTAATCTATGTATCTATCAAATCTATCTCGTTGCCGGACTGTTTTGTGACACTGACAGCCACTTGTGTTTTGGCCAAATTTGAAGTAGGAGGAACGACCAAGCATCTTTTTCCATCTCCCGGTTCCTAAAATCCATGCCATATACACCTCCCCCGATAGGGGGAGTAAAATGTATTAAACTGATAAGAATAGTAATATTGACACACCACTCATATCTAGTGGAACAATAGATTGCACGGGCAGTGCCCCAAATTTGAAGCAGGAGGACCGACCGAGCATCTTTTTCCATCTCCCGGTTCCGAAAATCCATGCCATATACACGTCCCCTGGCGCCGCAACTGCCTCTGGGAACCTTACCATGGGTCCCAGACCACAAGTCTTGTAATTCTCTGTCTGGGAAATTATATATCTATCAAATCTATCTATTTATCTATTTATCTATCAAATCTATCTAACTATCAATCATATCTATCAAATGTATATTGCATCTATTGATCTATGTAATTCGTATCTATCAAATGTATATTGCATCTATTGATTGATGTAATTCGTATCTATCCAATGTATATTGCATCTATTGATCTATGTAATCTATGTATCTATCAAATCTATCTATCCCGTGGCCGGACTGTTTTGTGACAGCCACTTGTGTTTCGGCCAAATTTGAAGTAGGAGGACCGACCAAGCATCTTTTTCCATCTCCCGGTTCCTAAAATCCATGCCATATACACCTCCCCCGATAGGGGGAGTAACAGGTATTAAACTGCTAAGAATAGTACTACTGACACACCACTCATATCTGGTGGCACAATAGATTGCACGGGCAGTGCCCCAAATTTGAAGCAGGAGGACCGACCGAGCATCTTTTTCCGTCTCCCGGTTCCGAAAATCCATGCCATATACACGTCCCCTGGCGCTGCAACTGCCTCTGGGAACCTTATCATGGGTCCCAGCCGCACGTCTTGTAATTCTCTGTCTGGTGAAATTATATATCTATCAAATCTATCTATTTATCTATCAAATCTATCTAACTATCAATCATATCTATCAAATGTATATTGCATCTATTGATCTATGTAATTCGTATCTATCAAATGTATATTGCATCTAATGATCTATGTAATTCGTATCTATCAAACGTATATTGCATCTATTGATCTATGTATCTATCTATCAAATCTATCTGGTGGTTGTGCAAATGGGCTGTTTGCGGTTGTTTGCGGTGCGTTACACGGGGAGTTTGGTCTGTCACTGTGAAGTGGGCGTAATCCTTACACTACCTGATCGATACAACATCATACCTGATGTTTTAAAGCACGTTATTCCAAACAATTTAGGAATGTTAGGTGATTTATGCCCTTTATGGATTAAAACCAGACTCTGCATCAACTATGTAATTTTCCGTGGGAGTTTTGCCATGGATCCCCCTCTGGCATGCCACAGTCCAGGTGTTAGAACCCTTGAAACAACTTTTCCATCACTATTGTGGCCAGAAAGAGTCCCTGTTGGTTTTAAAGTTCGCCTGCCTATTGAAGTCTATGGCGGTTCACCAACAGTTGCGGAAGTTCGAGTCCGCCGTTCGCGAACTGAAATTTTTAGGTTTGCGACATCACTAATTAGGATACAAGGAAGGAACAACAATTTCCCTACTTATGTTGTTAGAATTCACAACCTTAGGAAGAAATTTAAACGAAGTCCGCAAAACAGCCTTATCCTGATGGAAAATCAGAAAAGAAGACTCATAAGAGAGCAGACATTTCGGAAACTCTTCTAGCTGAAGAGATAGCCAAAAGAAACAACACTTTCCAAGAAAGTAGTTTAATATCCAAAGAATGCATAGGCTCAAAATGAGGAATCTGCATAGTCTTCAAAACCAAATTAAGACTCCAAGGAGGAGAGATTAATTTAATAACAGGCTTGATACGAACCAAAGCCTGAACAAAACAGTGAATATCAGGAAACTTAGCAATCTTTCTATGAAATAAAACGGAAAGAGCAGAGATTTGTCCCTTCAAAGTACTTGCAGACAAACCTTTATCCAAACTATCCTGAAGAAACTAACATTCTAGGAATTCTAAAAGAATGCCAGGAGTATTTATGAGAAGAACACCATGAAATATAGGTCTTCCAAACTCGATAATAAATCTTCCTTGAAACAGACTTACGAGCCTGTAGCATAGTATTAATCACTAAGTCAGAGAAACCTCTATGACTAAGCACTAAGCATTCAATTTCCATACCTTCAAATTTAATGATTTGAGATCCTGATGGAAAACAGCCCTTGAGACAGAAGGTCTGGTCTTAGAGGAAGTGGCCAAGGCTGGTGCCATCAGTAACACATACGATTGTTCCATAATGATCTTGGAGATCACTGTTGGAAGAAGAACTAGAGTCGGAAAGATAAGCAGGTTGGTAAAACCAAGGAACTGCTAAAGCATCCACCATCTCCGCCTGAGGATCCCTGGACCTGGATAGGTACCTGGGAAGTTTCTTGTATAGATGAGAAGCCATCAGATCTATTTCTGGAAGAACCCACATCTGTACAATCTGACAAAATCATCTGGATGGCGAGACCACTCTCCCGGATGCAAGGTCTGATGGCTGAGATAATCCACTTCCCAATGGTCTACACCTGGGATATGCACCACAGAAATTAGATAAGAGCTGGATTCTGCCCAAGAAAGTATCCAAGATACTTCTTTCATAGCTAGGGGACTGCAAGTCCCACCCTGATGATTGACATATGCCACAGTTGTGATATTGTCCATCTGAAAACAAATGAATGGTTCTCTCTTTAACAGAGGCCAAACCTGAAGAGCCCTGAAAATAGCACGGAGTTCTAAAATATTGATTGGTAACCTCGCCTCTTGAGGTTTCCAAACCCCTTGTGCTGTCAGAGATCCGCAGACAGCTCCCCAACCTGAAAGACTTGCATCTGTTGTGATCACAGTCCAGGTAGGACGAACAAAAGAGGCCCCCTAAATTATACGATGATGGTCTAACCACCAAGTCAGAGAGAGTTGAATGTTGGGATTTAAAGTGAATGTCAAGTCACGTTCACCACTCTTCCTCATCTTGTTAATTACCTAAAATAAACGTTAGTTTAATTCATAATTTTTTTATAATTTAAGACTAAAACCATAATCTAAGGATTTTTAAACCTACTTCGCTTACTTTCTTCCTCCGCCCGCCATCTTGTCCCTCGTATCTAATTTGATTGACATTGCCCTTAACGAATTCTAGCTCATACCCCGTGGCGTCCAGCCCCTTTTTGCACACTTAACGCGATCAAACTGCGCATGCGTTCCCTAACAAACCGTCATTGACAATCCATGCTCGTTCACATGTAGCGCATGCGCAAACAATTCCGAACACCTAACGCATGCGCAATGTCTATCTACCTGTCAACCGCGGTCCGCGATCCCCAATAAAGTGTTTAACCCCTAAACCGCCGCTACCTAATAAAGTTATTAACCCCTAAACCGCCGCCATCTAACTTAGCTACCCCGCCGCCATCTACCACGCTGCCATCTACCCCGCCGCCATCTACCCCGCCGCCATCTACCGCGCCGCCATCTACCCCATCTACCCCGCCGCCATCTACCCCGCCGACATCTACCCCATCTACCCCCCCGACATCTACCCCATCTACTGCGCCGCCATCTACCCCGCCGACATCTAACCCATCTACCCCGCCGACATCTAACCCATCTACCCCGCCGACATCTAACCCATCTACCCCGCCGACATCTACCCAGCCGCCATCTACTTTAAAAATATTAACCCCTAATTTAATCCCCCTACACCGCCGCCAGCTATACTAACTATATTAACCCTAATTATATTAGGGTTAATATAGTTATTTTATATATATATATATATATATATATATATATATATATATATATATATATATATATATATATATATATATATATATATATAAAGTATAATAACCCTATCTAACTCTAACATCCCTAACTAAACTCTTATTAAAATAAATATAATATTAATATTATTAATGAAAATATTCCTATTTAAATCTAAATACTTACCTATAAAATAAACCCTAAGATAGCTACAATGTAATTAATAAATTACATTGTATCGATTTTAGGGTTTATATTTATTTTACAGGCAACTTTGTATTTATTTTAACTAGGTACAATAGCTATTAAATAGTTAATAACTATTTAATCGCTACCTAGTTAAAATAATTACCAATGTACCTGTAAAATAAATCCTAACCTAAGTTACAAATACACCTACACTATCAATAAATTAAATAAACTACAAATATCTAAACTAAAATACAATAAATTAAACTAAACTAAATTACAAAAATTAAAAAAAAATTACAAGATTTTTAAGCTAATTACACCTATTCTAAGCCCCCTAATAAAATAATAAAGCCCCCCAAAATAATTTTTTTATAATTTAAGACTAAAACCATAATCTAAGGATTTTTAAACCTACTTCGCTTACTTTCTTCCTCCGCCCGCCATCTTGTCCCTCGTATCTAATTTGATTGACATTGCCCTTAACGAATTCTAGCTCATACCCCGTGGCGTCCAGCCCCTTTTTGCACACGTAACGCGATCAAACTGCGCATGCGTTCCCTAACAAACCGTCATTGACAATCCATGCTCGTTCACATGTAGCGCATGCGCAAACAATTCCGAACACCTAACGCATGCGCAATGTCTATCTACCTGTCAACAGCGGTCCGCGATCCCCAATAAAGTGTTTAACCCCTAAACCGCCGCTACCTAATAAAGTTATTAACCCCTAAACCGCTGCCATCTAACTTAGCTACCCCGCCGCCATCTACCACGCTGCCATCTACCCCGCCAACATCTACCGCGCCGCCATCTACCCCATCTACCCCGCCGCCATCTACCCCGCTGCCATCTACCCCATCTACCCCATCTACAGCGCCGCCATCTACCCCGCCGACATCTAACCCATCTACCCCGCCGACATCTAACCCATCTACCCCGCCGACATCTACCCCGCCGACATCTAACCCATCTACCCCGCCGACATCTACTTTAAAAATATTAACCCCTAATTTAATCCCCCTACACCGCCGCCAGCTATACTAACTATATTAACCCTAATTATATTAGGGTTAATATAGTTATTTTATATATATATATATATATATATATTAAGTATAATAACCCTATGTAACTCTAACATCCCTAACTAAACTCTTATTAAAATAAATATAATATTAATATTATTAATGAAAATATTCCTATTTAAATCTAAATACTTACCTATAAAATAAACCCTAAGATAGCTACAATGTAATTAATAAATTACATTGTATTGATTTTAGGGTTTATATTTATTTTACAGGCAACTTTGTATTTATTTTAACTAGGTACAATAGCTATTAAATAGTTAATAACTATTTAATCCCTACCAAGTTAAAATAATTACCAATGTACCTGTAAAATAAATCCTAACCTAAGTTACAAATACACCTACACTATCAATAAATTAAATAAACTACAAATATCTAAACTAAAATACAATAAATTAAACTAAATTACAAAAATTAAAAAAAATATTACAAGATTTTTAAGCTAATTACACCTATTCTAAGCCCCCTAATAAATAAAGCCCCCCAAAATAAAAAAATTTCCCTGCCCTATTCTAAATTAAAAAAGTTCAAAGCTCTTTTACCTTACCAGCCCTTAAAAGGGCTTTTTGCGGGGCATGCCCCAAAGAATTCAGCTCTTTTGCCTGTAAAGATAAACACAATACCACCCCTCAAAATTACAACCCACCACCCACATACCCCTATTCTAAACCCACCCAAACCCCCCTTAAATAAACCTAACACTACCCCCCTGAAGATCTCCCTACCTTGTATTCACCCAGCCGGGCAGAACTCTTCATCCGATCCGGGCGATGTCTTCAATCAAGCTGCAGAGAGTCTTCTTCCATCCGGTGATGTCTTCAAGCAAAGCGGCATCTTCAATCTTCTTTCTTCGCTCATCCTCCGCGGAGCATCCATCCGGCACAAAGACTGAACGAGGAATGAGGTACCTTTAAATGACGTCATCCAAGATGGCGTCCGTCGAATTCCGATTGGCTGATAGGATTCTATCAGCCAATCGGAATTAAGGTAGAAAAATCTGATTGGCTGATTGAATCAGTAATTATTTTAACTAGGTAGATATTATATAGTTATTAACTATTTAATAGCTATTGTACCTAGTTAAAATAAATACCAAGTTAACTGAAAAATAAATATAAACCCTAAAATAGCTACAATGTAATTATTAATTACATTGTAGCTATCTTAGGGTTTATTTTATAGGTAAGTATTTAGATTTAAATAGGAATATTTTCATTAATAATATTTATTTTAATAAGAGTTTAGTTAGGGATGTTAGAGTTAGATAGGGTTATTATACTTAATACTTAGATAATATAATAACTATATTAACCCTAATATAATTAGGGTTAATATAGTTAATCTATATAATATAATAACTATATTAACCCTAATATAATTAGGGTTAATATAGTTAATATAGCTGGCGGCAGTGTAGGGGGATTAAATTAGGGGTTAATACATTTATTATAGCTAGGGCCGGTGTAGGGGGATAAGATTAGGGGGTAATACATTTATTATAGGTAGGGCCGGTGTAGGGGGATTTGGATTAGATGCAAAAGAGCAGTTTACTTTGTGACAAAGCCCCACCAAAAGCCCTTTTAAGGGCTGGTAAAAGAGCTGAATTCTTTGGGGCATGCCCCGCAAAAAGCCCTTTTAAGGGCTGGCAATAGAGCAGTTTACTTTGGGGTAATGCCACGCATTTGTAGGGTTAGACTTGGGTTTAGTGGTAGGGATAGTTTAGTATTTTAGGGGTTAAATAATTTAATATAGGTGGCGGCGTGGTAGGGGGATTAGTTTAGGGGTTAATTAATTTAATATAGGTGGCGGCGGGGTAGGGGGATTAAATTAGGGGTTAATAATTTTAAAATAGATGGCGGCAGGGTAGGAGCTCACATTAGGGGGTAGGTAAGGTAGATGGCGGCGGTGTAAGGGGCTCACTTTAGTGGGTAGGTAAGGTAGATGTCGGCGGTGTAAGGGGCTCACTTTAGTGGGTAGGTAAGGTAGATGTCGGCGGTGTAAGGGGCTCAATTTAGGGGGTAGTTTAATATTGTTGGCGACAGTGTAGGGGGATCACATTAGGGGGTAGTTCATGTAGATGGCAGAAGGGTCCGGGAGCGGCGGTTTAGGGGTTAAATACTTTATTAGGGATTGCGGCGGGGGATCGCGGTTGACAGGTAGATAGACATTGCGCATGCGTTAGGTGTTAGGTTTATTTTGTAGCTAGTTTAGGGAGTTACGAGGCTCCAATAGACAGCGTAAGGCTTACTACGGCTGCTTTTTGTGGCAAGGTGAAAATGGAGTAAGATTTCTCCATTTTCGCCACGTAAGTCCTTACGCTGTATATTGGATACCAAACTGCGCTGGTTTGGTATACCTGCCTATGGCTCAAAAAACTACGGGCGACGGCAGAAATATACGAGCGTAACTTCTAGGTTACGCTCGTATATAGGATACCAAACCAGCGCAAATTTCAGCGTCGCCGGCATTGAATACTATCATTGATAGCTAGTCATTGAATGCAACGATTGACGCCTGTGCTTTAGGCATACATTTTTTTGTGTCACGCAGGCGCAAATCGATTGTATGGGGAATGGTGCGCATGCGCAATTGGTCCGGCAATCGGGAAAGCGCATTTGAAGTAATAAAGGCATTATCCGGAAATACATGGAAGGCGGAGCTAGGAACGGCCGGGAATGTAAATATAAAGTGTATTTATAACTATAATATATATAAAAAAAAAATAAAAAAAGTTGCGATCATACTCTATATATTAGATTAGGAATAGAATACAGGCTGCAAAAAACAAAAACTTTACATTCACTTTAAGTATATCAATTGTGATATCCGAGTATAATCCCTGCACCATTGAATCAGCATACAAAGCTGCAGAGGTCTCATATGAAAACGAGCAAAGGGGATCACGTCCGATGCTGCAGTCATGAGACCTAAAACTTCCATGCACATAGGCACTGAAGGGAATGATTGAGACTGAAGGTTTTGACAAGCTGAAACAAATTTCATTTGTTTCTTGTCTGTTAAGGACAGAGTCATGGACACTGAATCTATCCGAAAACCTAAAAAGGTGACCCTTGTCTGAGGAATCAAACTCTTTGGTAAATTGATCCTCCAACCATGTCTTTGAAGAAACAACACTAATTGATTTGTGTGAGATTCGGCTAAATGTAAAGACTGAGCTAGTACCAAGACATCGTCCAAATAGGGAAACACTGCAATACCCTGTTCTCTGATTACAGATAAAAGGGCACCGAGAACCTTCAAAAAGATCATTGGAGCTGCTGCTAGGCCAAATGGAAGAGCAACAAATTGGTAATGCTTGTCTAGAAAAGAGAATCTCAGAAACCGATAGTGGTCTGGATAAATCAGAATGTGAAGATATGCATCCTGTAAGTCTATTGTGGACATATAATGACCTTGCTGAACAAAAGGCAAAACGATTAAAAAAAACTTCAGATCCAGAACTGGCCTGAATTTTTTCTTTCTTTGGGACAATGAATAGATTTTAATAAAACCCCAGACCCTGTTCCTGAAATGGATCTGCTATGATTACCCCTGAAAGCTTTACATCTGAAACACACTTCAGAAAAGCCTGAGCCTTCACCAGATTTGCTGGAACGTGAGAGAAAAAAATCTCACAGGCCGTCTTACTCTGAATCCTATTCGATACTCTTGAGAGACAATACTAAGACTCCACTGAATTTGAACCGAATCTGCCCAAATGTCTAGGAATAATTTCAATCTGCCCCCCCCCCCACACCAGCTGAACTGGATCGAGGGCCGCACCTTCATGCAGACTTGGGGGCTGGCTTTTGTTTCTTAAAAGGCTTGGATTTATTCCAACTTGAAGAAGGTTTCCAATTAGAACCAGAGTCTTTAGGGGAAGGATTGGTTTTCTGTTCCTTATTCTGTCGAAAAGAACGAAAACGATTAGAAGCTTTAGATTTACCCTTAGATCTTTAATCTTGAGGCAAAAAACTGCCTTCCCCCCAGTGATAGTTGAAATAATTGAATCCAACTGACAACCAAATAAATTGTTACCTTTGAAAGAAAGATATAGTAATCTAGACTTAGATACCATGTCAGCATTCCAAGATTTGAGCCATAAATCTCTTCTAGCTAAAATACCTAGACATAGATTTAACATCAATTTTGATGATATCAAATGGCATCAAAGATAAAATGATTAGAATGTTGAAGCAAACGAACAATGCTAGACAAACCAGGATCTGTTTCCTGTTGCGCTAGGCTATCCAATCAAAAGGTTGATGCAGCCGCAACATCAGCCATAGAAATGGCAGTCCTGAGAATATAGCCAGAATATAAATAAGCTTTCCTTAGATAAGATTCAAGTTTCCTATCTAAAGGATCTTTAAAAGAAGTACTGTCTTCCATAGGAATAGTAGTACGTTTGGCAAGAGTAGAAATTGCTCCATCAACTTTGGGGATTTTTTTTTTTCCAAAACTCTAATCTAGTCGCTGGCAACGGGTACAACCTTTTTAAACCTAGAAGAAGGAATGAAAGAAGTAAAAGGCTTAATCCATTCCTTAGCAATCACGTCAGAAATAGCATCAGGAACTGGAAAAACCTCAGGAGTAACCACAGGAGGTTTATAAACAGAATTTAAACGTTTACTAGTTTTGATATCAAGAGGACTAGACTCCTCAATATCCAAAGTAACCAACACTTCTTTTAACAAGGAACGAATATACTCCATCTTGAAAAGATAAGTAGATTTGTCAGTGTCAATGTCTGAGGTAGGATCTTCTGAATCAGAGAGATCCTCATCAGAGGAGGATATTTCAGTATGTTGTCAGTCATTAGAAATTCCATCAATTTTATGAGAAGTTTTAAAAGACCTTTTACGTTTATTAGAAGGCGGAATAGCAGACAAAGCCTTCTGTATCGCATCAGCAATATAATTTTTCAACAGGGATATTATGTACATTAGATGTTGAAGGAACAACAGAAACTGTACTAGTACTGAAGGAAACATTTTCTGCATGCAAAAGCTTATCATGACAACTGTTACATACCACAGCTGGAGATATAATCTCAGCTAATTTACAACAGATACACTTAGCTTTGATAGAACTGTGATCAGGCAGCAGGGTTTCAACAGTTGCTTCTGAGACAGGATCAGATTGAGACATCTTGCAAAATGTAAAAGAAAAAAACAACAACATTAAAGCAAAATCTACAATTTCCTTATATGGCAGTTTCAGGGATGAGAAAAAAACAGCATAGCCTTCTGAGCATATAGAAGGCAAGAGGCATATAGGAAGTGGGGTGAAAAATAAACTACATTTTTTGGCGCCAAGTATGACGCACGATGCAAAAGGAAGGTGAAACTTTTTTTGGCGCCAACATCCGGAAATTACGCAACCTTGTGCAAGAAAACCTGGCGTCAACTAAGACACCAGAAATGACGAACTTGCGTCAACAAAGACGTACTTTCGCGCCAAAAAAAATTATCGCGCCAAGAATGACGCAATAAATAACAGTACTTTGAGACCTCGCGATCCTAATTTTGCCCGCAAAATTTAAAGAAAAAACAGTCAATTTGAAAAAAAGGACTATACCTCAGGTAAGAAAAATAACTTCCTAAAACATGCTTCCCAAACTGAAACTGACAGTCTGCAAAGGGAAATATACATAGACCTGACACATGGCAAATATAAGTAAAATACATATATTTAAAACTTTATATTAATACATAAAGCATAAAACCATAGCTGAGAGTGTCTTAAACAATGAAAATATACTTACCAAAAGACACCCATCCACATATAGCAGATAGCCAAACCAGTACTGAAAAAGTATCAGCAGAGGTAATGGTATATAAGTGTATATTGTCGATCTGAAAAGGGAGGTAGGAGATGAATCGCTACGAACGATAACAGAGAACCTTTGTAAAGATTTCCCGCAAGGAAAACCATAAAACCAATAGGCGATACTCTCTTCACATCCCTCTGACAAACACTGTACTCAACTGGGCTTCAGAATGCTTAGAAGCGCTTATCATAGAACAAAAAAAAAATCAAGCACAAACTTACTTCACCACCTCCATAGGAGGCAAAGCTTGTAAAACTGAATTGTGGGTGTGGTGAGGGGTGTATTTATATGCATTTTAAGGTTTGGGGAACATTGCCCCTCCGGGTAGGATTGTATATCCCATACGTCACTAGCTCATGGACTCTTGCCAATATGAAAGAAATGAATTTATCAGGTAAGTTCTTACATAAATTATGTTTGTTTTTTTTAACCATGATTGAGCAGGTAGCGTTCGTATCAGTTTGGTGAAGTTGCTTACTAATGTCATCCAATATGGCGTTGGGTAATTTCAGTATGTTTTGGCCATGCACAAAACCAATGTTCCACTCTAAAACAGGGATGGTAAATGTTAAAGGGACAGTCTACACTAAAATTGTTATTGTTTAAAAAGATAACACTTATTACTCATTCCCCAGCTTTGCACAACCAACATTGATATATTAATAGAGCTGCAACAACAAATCAATATAATCAATTATTAGAATAGTTGTCAACAATTAGTTGTTCTGTCTACAGACGTTTGCTTTTCACTTTTTCAGGATAATATAAGTTTACAACTATTCCTGGCTTATGTGCAACCCAGAAAAAAATAGGAGTCATAATTTGGGTTGCTTATATTAAATCACGTGATTTGGGACTATGCTTTGCATTATATAGTGCCATGCTTGTTATTAACACCTAGCTCTAGATTGATGGGACTTGTTATTTGAATTGATGTGCACTATTATTTGTTTTCAAAATTATTAGCAAATCACTTGCTATTGTTGATTATATGCACTGTATAGATAAATGTGTAAGGCTTTGCCCTGTTATTGATATATAGTCCTTGGCGCTTTAAACTTTTGTTTTTATATTTTTAATTAATTGTAAAATGTACCAGATTCAATAAGTATATATCTTATTTTGTTTTGCTTAATTCGAAAAATTTGTTCTGCTGCTTAAAAATTGGACAAACAGTTGTGTTAATGTAAAGTTAGTCTGAAGTTTATATTTGTAACACTCAGTATGTGGATTTTATTTTAAATATAGGAAAAATTATTGATTTTTTATTAGTCGATTAATCGAAAAAAAAAAAAAAAATCGGCCAATTAATCGATTATGAAAATAATAGTTGCAGCTCTATATATTAAAGGGACATTATACACCCATATTTTCTTTGTAGCATTGTATGGGGCATGTACCGATCATAAAGTGTAGCTGTATCTATCTATGAAAAATAAAGGCTAGTATAGTTTATATTAATCCGATCTTTACTGTTTTTGGGTTACTTTCCAAGCCCTTGCTTTTTAGAAGAATACGTTCGGCCGCACTTCCATATGCGCGCGACCAAGACCCGTTAATGAAGAGCGCATGAGTTTAAATGGTGGTGACGTCAGCTCACCTGAAGTACTGTGCACGGCGTCCATATGAGCGCTGCCGTGTATAATTCCTCATTTTTGCGCTGCACGGATTGTGGGACCTGACCTGTACAGCAGTTTTGTAGGTACTCTGTCAGTGAACACAAGCCAAGCACCAAATGCTGTTTCCCAACCATAAAAATATGCATCCATTTTAAAAAAGCAGCTTTTTTAATCTCATTGAATCCCAGATTGACTGATGCGCTGTGACAGAAGCTGTTTAGCGTAATGGATGTGAATGAAGTGCAGCTTTTTCATATGTAAAGTAGGTGCACATATAAAAAAGCTGCACTTCATTCACATGCATTACGCTAAACAGCTTCTGTCACAGCGCGTCAGTCAATCTGGGATTCAATTGGTATCAGCTTCAAAAAATGAGAGCTGCAAAGACATTATACACCCATCATTGTATGGGACATGTATCGTATGTCAATCTGGGATTCAATGCGTATGCAGAAAACAATGCCGTGCACGGGCGAGCGGTGCATGTAAGGGCTGGCGCATGTGCATATTGCAAGGGGAAACTTTGTCCGACAATTGGCATATGAGACATTATTGGTCAATAGACGACATGCAGGCGTTCGTATACTGTTCGTTAGCTCTGCCCTTCTATGAAGGAGGAGCATTACGGCGACAGACAAAGAGTGATTGTGTAAGTCTAAATTTTAAATTTACCGCTAGCCACTAGAGACCGCCTCTTATCACATGCTTTTTTATTTGCTTTTCACAACAGGAGACTGCTAGTTCATGTGGGCCATATAGATAACATTGTGTTAACGCCCGAGGAGTTATTTAAGATTTAGCACAACACAGTACTAAATGCCAGTCAATAGATAATAAATAAAAAGTCATGTGATCAGGGGACTGTCAGAAGATGCCTAGATACAAGGTAATCACAGCGGTAAAAAGTATATTAATATAACTGTGTTGGTTATGCAAAACTGGGGAATGCGTAATAAAGAGATTATCTACCTTTTAAAACAACAATTATATTGTAGACTGTCCCTTTAAAGGAGCATGAAACTCAAAGTTTTTCCTTTAAGATTTAGGGAGAGTATTTTTAAACAACTTTCCAATTTACTTCTATTATCTAATTTGCTTAAAGGAATATTCTAGTCAAAATTAAACTTTCATGATTCAGATAGAGCATGCAATTATAAGCAACTTTCAAATTTACTCCCATTATAATTTTTTTTGTTCTAATAGGAGTAAATTAAAAAAAAATTGCTTAAAATTGCATGCTCTATCTGAATCATGAGAGTTTAATTTTGACTAGACTATTCCTTTAATTTTCTTGGTATCCCCTTTGTTGAAGAAGCAGTAATGCATTACTGGGAGCCAATAATACGAGGCATATTTGTGCAGCTTCCAATCAACATCTCCTGAGCCTACCTAAGTATACTTTTCAACAAAATATATCAAAAGAACAAGACAAATCACATGCTCTATCTGAATCAAAAAACAATGGCTTTCATGCCCCTTTAAAGGGTTAGTATACATAAACAGGAGACAAGCATGTTTACATCTGACACTAAAAGGGCTTGATTAGGAGTCTGAAAATCAGCACAATGATATTAAAAAAATAAGCAAAACTATACATTTTTACAAAAACACTCCGAGATGGGCTATGTAAATGGTTCATCTACAAAACATTTATGCAAAGAAAAATCTAGTGTACAATATCCCTTTAAGTATAGGGCCCTTTCTCACCAAACCAATAATAAAAAAAGGGCTGCTGATAAACAATGAAAATGACGGATTGTGATCATGCCGACTTAGAAAAGGGCTCATCGGCAACCGCTAACATGCCAATAAATTATCAAACCATAGATTGTATTCAAACCCTTTGTTTTCAGCATTAGAGTAGGGTGATCTATAGGTTTCTGGGCTGAATATACTGAATATTACTTATGAACAATTTAATGAGTATAACTATCAATTCATACAAATACAGCAGCAGTATCCTATGCACAGAGCACTTACAGAAACCTATCTGAGCTCACCTCATCTACAGAAGAGCTTTTCTGTACATCAGCACACTCTTTGGTGTCCTCCATTATGCTTTTTGTGTCAGCCTCCACTGACTCTTCCGTTTGCATAGCTTCTTTAATTGCTGTGGAACTTATTCTACTATCCTCCGAGATACTCTCATTCTTCCCTTCTTCTGACTTTTCGTTGCTTTGCCCTTCCATATCCACATGCCTATCCGTGATGCTTTCCGTATTCTCTAAAATGCTCTCAGAGACATTTCCTACAATCTCTGGAAGGCTATCCATACTCTCTGAAATACTTTCCATACTCTCAGAGATGCTTTCTGAAAAGCTCTCCATGCTTTCTGAGATGCTTTCAATATTCTCATTGTCAGAGGAGCTTTCTTCCTGCTCTTTGAGATACTCAGTGGTCTCCATCACACTAATAGAGCGCATGAGAGTACGCAGGTTCATCTTATTCTTGTTTTTGGTGAAAGTGGACACAATGGGTTTGTGGAATGTCTCAAGAGGACTGAGAATCTTAGGGGCCGGTGGGGTGGAGCTAGGATCCCAAAGGTAACTGTGGCGTTGTTTACTGTGGTTTTCGCAGATTCCATTATAAGAAGAAACATACAGACAGAAAGAAAAAAAAAAGGAAGTGAGTTATAATTACATTTTCAGTAGGCTGATTGACAACCATCTTTTTCTAAATTGAAAGGAGGAGGCTGTAATGATGATAGCAATTAGAAACACTCATGTACAGGAGACAAACAAAAACTAATCTTCCACTATGCATATAAAACAGCAGTTAATTATGTTAAAATATTTTGAATATGGAAATTAATAAACCCCTTAAAGGGTCACTGTAAGTAAATATTTTCTATGCCTGTTACTAACTACCCCAAATACGCTTTTTATCAATAGCATTTCATTAACATATCTCTACCGTATATCAGAAATCTTGTCTGCAAATTTAATTGTTTTCCAAACCCACTCCGTGGGTATCCTTTGCTCTGTACCAATCCGCTTACAATACCTAGGTTTCAAAATGGCGCTTTAAACACAAAGTTATTGGTTTAAGTATTTTCAACATGCAGTGCTGAAAATAGTGGGCAGGATAACGTGACATCATCAGTGAATAAAAGATATAACTTTCTCTTGTTAAGTGTATCCAGTCCACGGATCATCCATTACTTATGGGATATATTCTCCTTCCCAACAGGAAGTTGCAAGAGTCCACCCACAGCAAAGCTGCTATATAGCTCCTCCCCTAACTGCCATTACCAGTCATTCTCTTGCAAGTCTCAACATAGATAGGAGGTCGTGAGAGTCTGTGGTTTTTTATACTTAGTTTATTTCTTCAATCAAAAGTTTGTTATTTTTAAATGGCACCGGAGTGTGCTGTTTATCTCAGGCAGTATTTGGAAGAAGAATCTGCCTGCGTTTTTTCTATGATCTTAGCAGACGTAACTAAGATCCAGTTGCTGTTCTCACACATTCTGAGGAGTAAGGTACTTCAGAGGGGGAATGGCGTGCAGGTTTTCCTGCAAATAAGGTATGTGCAGTAAAATATTTTTCTAAGGAATGGAATTGACTAAGAAAATACTGCTGATACCGAAGTAATGTAAGTACAGCCTTTAAATGCAGTGAAAGCGACTGGTACCAGGCTGATTGATAGAGATATATGCTAAGGTATGTGCAGTAATATATTTTTCTAAGGAATGGAATTGACTAAGAAAATACTGCTGATACAGAAGTAATGTAAGTAAAGCCTTAAATGCAGTGATAGCGACTGGATCAGGCTTATTAATAGACATACATACTCTTATAAGAATGTGTTTTAAAACGTTTGCTGGCATGTTTAATCGTTTTTTAACATATGTTTGGTGATAAAACTTATTGGGGCCTAATTTTTCCACATGGCTGGCTTAAATTTTGCATAGAAACAGTTATAGGGAAGGTAATCCACAGCTCAGCTGTGGCAGTTTTGTTGTGTCTGTTTAAAAAAATGTTGTGTTTTTTTTTTTTATCTGTTTTTTGCATTAAGGGGTTAATCATCCATTTGCAAGTGGGTGCAATGCTCTGTTAACTTATTACATGTACTGTAAAAATTTCGTTTGATTTACTGCCTTTTTTCACTGTTTTTCAAATTTTGACAAAATTTGTTTCTCTTAAAGGCACAGTAACGTTTGTTATATTTGCTTGTTAACTTGATTTAAAGTGTTTTCCAAGCTTACTAGTCTCTTTATTAGTTCTAACATGTCTAACATAGAGGAGGCTCTGTGTTTATTATGTTTAAAGCCATGGTGGAACCCCATTTTAGAATGTGTACCAGATGTACTGATTTCATGTTAAACAATAAAGATCATTTTTTGTATTTAAAAACATTATCACCAGAGGATTCTGTCGAGGGGGAAGTTATGCCGACTAACTCTCCCCACGTGTCAGACCCTTTGACTCCTGCTTTAGGGACTCACGCTCAAATGGCGCCAAGTACATCAAGGGCACCCATAGCGTTTATTTTACCAGAGGATTCTGTCGAGGGGGAAGTTATGCCGACTAACTCTCCCCACGTGTCAGACCCTTTGACTCCCGCTCCAGGGACTCACGCTCAAATGGCGCCAAGTATATCAATGGCGCCCATAGCGTTTATTTTACAAGACATGGCAAAGGTTGTGTATAATACACTGGCAGCAGTATTAGTCAGACTACCTGAAATTAAAGGAAAGCAAAACAGCTCTGGGGGTAGATACAGAGCATACAGACGCTTTAAGAACCATGTCTGATACTACCTCACAATATGCTTAGTCTGTGGGTGATATTTGTGACTCAGGGAAGATGATTTAACCTGATTCTGATATTTCTACATTTAAAATTTATGCTTGAGAACCTCCACTTGTTGCTCAGGGAGGCTTTAGCTGCTCTGAATGAATGTGTACAATCGCAGTGCCAGAGAAATTGTGTAGACTGGATAAATAATATGCAGTGCCGGTGTGTACTTATGTTTTTCCAATACCTAAAGACGTTTACTAAAATTTTTCATAAGGAATGGGATAGACCAGGTGTGCCGTTCTCTTCCCCTCCTATTTTTTAGAAGAATGTTTTCTAATAGTTGCCACCACACGGGACTTATGGCACACAGTTCCTAAGGTGGAGAGAAGAGTTTCTACTCTAGCTAAGCGTACCACTACCTCTGGCGAGGACTGTTGTGCTTTTTTAGATCCAATGGATAAAAAATGTTTATTCAACAAGGTTTTATCCTGCAGCCCCTTGCACGCATTTCTCCTGTCACTGCTGCTGCGGCGTTCTGGTTTGAGTCTCTTGATGAGGCTTTACAGGCTCCATTGGATGAATATATTTGACAAGCTTAGAGCACTTAAGCTAGCCAATTCCTTTGTTTTCTGATACCTTTGTTCCTTTGACTAGACTAACGGCTAAGAATTCTGTTTTTTACTATATTGGCGCGCAGAGCGCTATGGCTTATATCATGGTCAGCTGTCGTGACTTTAATAAATAAGCTACTTAACTTCCCTTCAAGGGGCAGACCCTATTCAGGCCTAGTTTGAAGGAGATTATTACTTATATCACTGGAGGAAAAGATCATGCCCTTCCTCAGGACAGGTCCAAATCAAGGGACAAAAAAGGCCTAATTTTCGTGCCTTTCGAAAATTCAAGGCAGGTGTGGCATCAACTTCCTCTAAGGCAAAATAAGAGGGAACCTTTGCTCAGTCCAAGGCGGTCTGGAGACAACCGGACCTGGAACAAAGATAAGCAGGTCAAGGGGCCTGCTGCTGCCTCTAAAATAGCATGAGGAACGGACCCCTATCTGGTAACGGATCCTATAGGGGGCATTGGGGGCAAGAGATGCCCAGGATCCCTGGGCATTGGAAATTATACCCCAGAGATATCTTCTGGATTTCAAAGCTTTCCCCCCCAAAAAAGGGGAGTTTTTGCCTTTCACATTTATCTGCAAACCAGATAAAGAAAGAGACATTCTTGCATTGTGTACGTGACCCATTCAGTTCCAATAGAGGAACAGGGACACAGTTTTCCTCAAATCGGTTTGTGGTTCCCAAGGAAAGGAAACCTTCAGACCTATTTTGGATCTAAAAGATCTTAAACAAATTCTTTAGAATTCTATCATTTAAGATGGAAACTATTCGTACCATCTTAACTATGATCCAGGAGAGTCAATAGAGGACTACAATGGATTTGAAGGATGCTTATCCTCACATTACGATGCATAAAGATCACCATCGGTTTTTCAGGTTTGCCTTTCTAGACAGGCATTACCAGTTTGTAGCTCTTTCCTTTGGGTTAACTACAGCCCCTAGAATCTTTATGGAGGTTCTGGGGTCACTTTGGCGGTCCTTAGGCCGCGGGGCATAGAAGTGGCCCCTTATTTAGACGACATCCTGATACAGGCGTCAAACATCCAAGTTGCCATGTCTCATACGGACGTAGTACTGGCATTTCTGAGATCGCATGGGTGGAAAGTGAACAAGGAAAGAGTTCTCTATCCCCAATATCAAGGGTTTCCCTCCTAGGGATTCTGATAGATTTTGTAGAAATTAAAATTTACCTGACGGAGTCCAGGTTGTCAAAGTTTCTAAATTTCTGCCGTGTTCTTCATTCCATCCGCGCCCTTTGGTGGCTCAGTACATGAATGTAATCGGCTTAATGGTAGCGGCAAGGGACATAGTACCGTTTGCACGCCTACATTTCAGACCACTGCAACTATGCATGCTCAGCCAGAGGAACGGGGATTACACAGATTTGTTCTCCTGTTAAATCCGGACCAAGAAACCAGAGATTCTCTTCTCTGGTGACTATCTCGGGTCCATCTGTCCAAGGGTATGACCTTCCGCAGGTCAGATGGGACAATTGTTACAACAGATGCCAGCCTTTTAGGTTGGGATACAGTCTGGAACTCCCTGAAGGCTCAGGGATAGTGGACTCAGGAGGAGACCCTCCTTCTAATGAATATTCTGGAACTGGGAGCGATATTCCATGCTCTTCAGACTTGGCCTCAGTTAGCAACTCTGAGGTACATCATATTTCAGTCGGACAATATCACGACTGTGGCTTACATCAACCATCAAGGGGGAACAGAAGTTCCCTAGCAATGTTAGAAGTCTTAAAATAATTCACTGGACAGAGACTCACTCTTGTCTAAAAGCTATCCCTATCCCAGGTGTTGAGAACTGGGAGGCAGATTTTCTAAGTCGTCAGACTTTTCATCCGGGGGAGTGGGAATTCCCTCCGGAGGGGTTTGCACAAGATCAAGCAGGAGAGTGCTTTGGTGCTTTTGACAGCGCCTGCGTGGCCACGCAGGACCTGGTATGCAGATCTGGTGGACATGTCATCCTTTCCACCACGGTCTCTGCTTCTGAGACAGGACCCTCTACCTCAGGGTCTTTTCAACCATCTAAATATAACTAATCTGAGATGGACTGCCTGGAGACAGAACGCTTGATGTTATCAAAGCATGGCTTCTCCGAGTCAGTAATTGATACCTTAATACAGGCATAAAAGCCTGTCTCTAGGAAAATTTAACATAAGATATGGTGTAAATATCTTATTGTTATGAATCCAAGGGTTACTCATGGAGTAAAGTCTGGATTCCCAGGATATTATCTTTTCTCCAAGATGATTTTGAGAAAAGGGTTGTCAGCTAGTTCTTTAAAAGGACAGATTTCTACTCTGTCGATTCTTTTGCACAAGCGTCTGGCAGGTATTCTAGACGTTCAGGCATTTGGTCAGGCTTTGGTTAGAACCAAGCCTGTGGTTAAAAATGTTGCTCCGCCATGGAGCTTAAAGCTGGTTCTTAAGGTTCTTCAAGGAGTTCCATTTGAACCTTTTCATTCCATAGATATCAAACTTCTATCTTGGAAAGTTCCTTTTTGGTAGCTATTTCCTCGGCTCATAGAGTCTCCGAGTTATCTGCGTTGCAATGTGATTCTCCTTATCTGGTTCTCCGTACGGATAAGGTAGTCCTGTGTACCAACCTGGGTTTTTACCTAAGGTGGTATCTAACAAGAATATCACTCAAGAGATTGTTGTTCCATTCTTGTATCCTAATCCTTCTTCAAAGAAGGAACGTCTATTACACAATTTGGACGTGGTTCGTGTTTTAAAGTTTTACTTACAAGCTACTACAGATTTTCATCAAACATTCAACTTGTTTGTTGTCTATTCTGGACAGAGGAGAGGTCAAAGGACTTCAGCAACCTCTCTGTCTTTTTGGTTAAAAAGCATAATTCATTTAGCTTATGAGACTGCTGGACAGCAGCCTCCTGAAGGGATTACAGCTCATTCTACTAGAGCTGTGGTTTTCACTTGGGCCTTTTTTAAATGTGGCTTCTGTTGAACAGATTACAAGACGGAGTCTTGGTCTGCGTTTCATACTTTTTCAAATTTAACAAATTTGATACCTTGCTTCTTCGGAGGCTATTTTTGGGAGAAAGGGTTTTTTACAGGCAGTGGTAACTTCAGTTTAAGTACCTGCCTTGTCCCTCCCATCATCCGTGTACTTTAGCTTTGGTATTGGTATCCCATAAGTAATGGATGATCCGTGGACTGGATACACTTAACAAGAGAAAACATAATTTATGCTTACCTGATAAATTTATTTCTCTTGTAGTGTATCCAGTCCACGGCCCGCCCTGTCACTTTAAGGCAGGTAATTTTTCCATTAAACTACAGTCACCACTGCACCCTATGGTTTTCCTTTCTCTGCATGTTTTCGGTCGAATGACTGGTAATGGCAGTTAGGGGAGGAGCTATATAGCAGCTTTGCTGTGGGTGGACTCTTGCAACTTCCTGTTGGGAAGGAGAATATTTCCCATAAGTAATGGATGATCCGTGGACTGAATACACTACAAGAGAAATAAATTTATCAGGTAAGCATAAATTATGTTTTTAGAACGTTATGAAACTTCGTTTTGGAGAAAATATAGGTCAGTAGGTTTTAATTAATGTTTATTAACTTTAATATGTTAGTTGTTTAGCTTAAAAATTATAACAGAAAGTAATCCTTTAAGGACACAACTTCAGTTTGCTCAATTGTTCGATGACGGAATAATTCTGTCATTGGTCATTAAAGGGTTAAGTCTGAATAAAACAAATTAAAACCAGGAAATAGCTATTTGTGCACAAACAATATTCAAGCATCAGTTACTTACTAGCTTATAAGAATTCCCACAGCTCTGCTGGACAAGCCTCCACAAGCATAGTAATAAAAAAGTGTTTACAAAGCACAGGAACTACCATTTAAATAAAAAAAAAACATTTAAAAGGCTCATTAAAGTGGAAAAATGACGTGCCCTAATTTGTAAGAACATGCCATTTTAATACTAGCGACCCTACAATGCCTAAGTGTTTAACCCCCCACAAAGTGTTAAACACATAGTTAAAGGTACAGTAAAGTCAAAACTTAAATGGACTGGATAAAGCATTTTAAACAACTTTCCAATTTACTTGTATTATCAATTTTGCTTAGATCTCTAGGTATCCTTTGTTTAAGAATAATCCTAAGTAAGCTCACGTATCTTTAGCCATCTGGCAGCAGTGTTTGCCACAATGTTTATAGAGATGTTGTAAATAGTTGCAAAAACTGCTGCAATAGACTGCTAAAAGACACATGCTTGCTCCTAAGCTGTTATCAGCCTACCAAACTTTACCCTTCAATAAAGGATATCAAAAGAACAAGCCAAATTTGATAATATAAGTAAATAGGAAAGTTCTTTATAATTGCATGTGATCGTTTAACTGATTGAGTGAGCACCAGTTTCCTTGGGACTTTGTGCCTCCCAAGTGATACTTTAACTATGTGTTTAAACTTTTTGCAGGGGTTAAACACATTGTATTGCAGGGTTGCTAGCGTTAAAATTTTATGCGTTAATGAATTACAGCACGCCATTTTTCTACTATAAATAAAAACCTCAATGCAATGCAAAAACAAATACATTAGATTTCTTACAGCATAATTTGATCACGACAATTTGTGCCATGATGGTTAGCAAATAGGTTTTTCATACATAAAAAAAATAAAAAAATAAATGTCTATGAAAAAGATGTGAATGTGCTAATGAACTCCATTTCAAGCTAGACCAGAAAAGTCCTCTAGTTCTGTGTTGAATGCATCATCTCCCCCTAGACTAGCTGAAGTGAGCACAATGTTATCTGTACGGCACACATGAAATAGCGCACTCTAGCTGCGAAAAAAATATCAAGAGATAAGAGGTGGCCTTTAAGGGCTTAGAAATAAACATATGAGCCTACCTAGGTATAGCTTTTAACTAAGAATACAAAGAGAACAAAGTTAATTTTAAGATAAAAGAAAAGTGGAAAGTTGTTTCAAATTCCATGGCCTATCTGAATCATGAACTTTAATTTTGATTAGACTTTCCCTTTAATGGATTTTATTAATAAGAAAATCAGTATTATTTTACTAAATAAAATATTGCTTATGTTAAAAAACAATTGACTGATAGAAAAAGCTCAATTTTCCCCAACATTCTCTGAATTAGCTTATTCTTTTCTTCAATGCTCACCTTGCTCCAAGGATACCCTGGTAAATATTGAGTTGCCTCATGAATCCAGGATTGGGTTGGACAATAGCTCTTCTTTCCTTTACATACTTTAGAGTTTCTTCCAAAGTCCATTCATATTCCTTCATGGCGTAAGCAATCACAGTGGATGCCGAACGCGAAACTCCCATTTTACAGTGAACTAGAACACGGGTGCCCTGACGTCTATATAAAATATAATAAGAATAGTTTATAAAATTGAGGAGGTTACTTTGGATTATTGCTATGCTTCTGAGTAAAGGGAAGGTTTAAAGGGACACTAAACCCACATTTTTTCTTTCATGATTCAGACAGAGCAGGCAATTTTAAACAACTTTGTAATTTACTCCTATTATTTTTTTCTTCATTCTCTTGGTATCTTTATTTGAAAAAGTAGGAATGTAAGCTTAGGAACTGACCCATTTTTGGTTCATTATCCTGTCCAGCGATCGCTGATTGGTGGCTACATTTAGCCACCAATCAGCAAGCACAACCCAGGTCCTGAACCAAAAATGGGCCGCCTCCTAAGCTTATACATTCCAGCTTTTCAAATAAAGATACCAAGAAAATGAAGAAACATTGATATTAGGAGTAAATTACAAAGTTGCTTACAATTTCATGCTCTATCTGAACCATGAAAGTTTAATTTTGACTTTAGTGTTCCTTTAATATTGTAATATAAATACTTTTATTATTTTTTGTCCCCTTTTACTGGAATGTAAAGTCTGAAAAACAAAAAGAGCACATGTCAGGTTTCACAAGCCTAACCTTGCTACATATATCTTCCTCATTTTTAGTTTGTTATACCACAATAAAACGTTACCTAGCAGAGCAGATAAAGCGATGTGTCTCCTTCCAGTGCTGCAGGAGGTTTGTACTCTCCTCATCCGGTACTCGAATATTTAAATATGTGAAAATCGCAGGGAAAAAGTTATCAATCTCACGAGTAACATTCAAAATATGGCTAACCCTAAGAAAGAAAAAACAAGAGATAAGGATTTAATATGACAAAGTGAGAAAAAGAATGAGAATTTATACAGTTCGACAACCAGTATCTAAAGGAACAAGGTCATACGAAAATGTTCTTAAAGTTTAACTGTTTAATATCTCTTTAACACACTTTCCGTTTCATTGTAATAATAATAAAAAAAAACCACTAAGTAGAGATCTATACTTAAAGGGACAGTCTACAATATAATTGTTATTGTTTTAAAGTGAATGTAAATTTTGATGGTAAAGTGCCCGATTTTTAAAAATTCGATTAAAACAGGGGCACTTTAATTCATCAAAAATTACATTTCACTCGTGTTGTGAAAAAAAAACTTACCTTTTAATCTTGACAGCAGCTCCAGCTTCCTCCAGTCGTTGCAAGCCTCTTCTTGGGTCTAAAATAAGGAATCTGGCTTCCTCCAATCACAGCGTTTCCCGGGGGGGAGCCGTGATTGGAGGATGACCTATCCATAATTTCTGACATCAGAAATGGCTTGCGACAACCGGAGGAAGCTGGAGCTGCTGTCAAGTTTAAAAGGTAAGTTTTTTTCCCACAACAGGAATGAAATGTAAATTTTGATGAATTAAAGTGCCCCTGTTTTTAATTGAATTTTTAAAAACCGGGCACTTTAGCATCAAAATTTACATTCACTTTAAAAGATAGATAAAAGAGGGTTGCACTAACAATGGAACAGGCGTTACTACACTTCACGATTTTGGGACTCAATAAACACAATAATAAACTAGTTATGTGGATCTGCACTATAGTTAGATTAGGCATAGCCCAATTTTGGAAAGGAATTCCTCCTAGTTTTGAACTAATAAAGCAAAAAATGACATATCACTTTGACAAAGCAAGTGCTGTAGCCGAATCTCTAAATAATAGGGATGCATTTCTATCACAATGGGAGCTGTATATCCATTACCACGAAGCTTCCAGGAGGGGGGGGGGGGAGAGCAGGAAAGGCGGACTGAGCCAAGAGATAGGTGTATGGCAGGGAAACTAAGATTAACCCAACTAGGGGTTAGAGGAAACCCTAAAGTGCTAATACTGTGTGCAAACTTGAATTTCGTGTAACTACTTCAAGCTAGAGAGTAATTTATATGTAATGTTGGATGCTTTGGATTATTGATCATTGTATATGTAAAATCTTCAATAAAAAAAAAATTCAAAATAAAAAAAAACGTGATAAGAGGCTGAAAAAACATAATTTATGCTTACCTGATAAATTCCTTTCTCCTGTAGTGTAGTCAGTCCACGGGTCATCCATTACTTATGGGATTATATCTCCTCCCTAACAGGAAGTGCAAGAGGATCACCCAAGCAGAGCTGCTATATAGCTCCTCCCCTCTACGTCATACCCAGTCATTCGACCGAAACCAAACGAGAAAGGAGAAACTATAGGGTGCAGTGGTGACTGGAGTTTAATTTAAAAATTTAGACCTGCCGTAAACAACAGGGCGGGCCGTGGACTGACTACACTACAGGAGAAAGGAATTTATCAGGTAAGCATAAATTATGTTTTCTCCTGTTAAGTGTAGTCAGTCCACGGGTCATCCATTACTTATGGGATACCAATACCAAAGCTAAAAGTACACGGATGACGGGAGGGAAAGGCAGGATCTTTACACGGAAGGAACCACTGCCTGTAGAACCTTTCTCCCAAAAACAGCCTCCGAAGAAGCAAAAGTGTCAAATTTGTAAAATTTTGAAAAAGTGTGAAGTGAAGACCAAGTTGCAGCCTTGCAAATCTGTTCAACAGAGGCCTCATTCTTAAAGGCCCAAGTGGAAGCCACAGCTCTAGTAGAATGAGCTGTAATCCTTTCAGGAGGCTGCTGTCCAGCAGTCTCATATGCTAAACGTATTATGCTACGAAGCCAAAAAGAGAGAGAGGTAGCCGAAGCTTTTTGACCTCTCCTCTGTCCAGAATAAACAACAAAAAGGGAAGAAGTTTGACGAAAATCCTTAGTTGCCTGCAAATAAAATTTCAGGGCACGGACGACGTCCAGATTGTGCAGAAGTCGTTCCTTCTTTGAAGAAGGGTTAGGGCACAATGATGGAACAACAATCTCTTGATTGATATTCTTGTTAGTGACTACCTTAGGTAAGAACCCAGGTTTAGTACGCAGAACTACCTTGTCTGAATGAAAAATCAGATAAGGAGAATCACAATGTAAGGCCGATAACTCAGAGACTCTTCGAGCTGAGGAAATAGCCATTAAAAACAGAACTTTCCAAGATAACAGCTTGATATTAATGGAATGAAGGGGTTCAAACGGAACACCTTGCAGAACGTTAAGAACTAAGTTTAAGCTCCATGGCGGAGCAACAGTCTTAAACACAGGCTTAATCCTAGCCAAAGCCTGACAAAAAGCCTGAACGTCTGGAACTTCTGACAGACGTTTGTGTAAAAGGATAGACAGAGCTGAGATCTGTCCCTTTAAGGAACTAGCAGATAAACCCTTTTCTAAACCCTCTTGTAGAAAAGACAATATCCTAGGAATCCTAACCTTACTCCATGAGTAACTCTTGGATTCGCACCAATATAAGTATTTACGCCATATTTTATGGTAAATTTTCCTGGTAACAGGTTTCCTAGCCTGTATTAAGGTATCAATCACTGACTCCGAGAATCCCCGCTTTGATAGAATCAAGCGTTCAATCTCCATGCAGTCAGCCTCAGAGAAATTAGATTTGGATGTTTGAAAGGACCCTGAATCAGAAGGTCCTGTCTCAGGGGCAGAGACCATGGTGGACAGGACGACATGTCCACTAGATCTGCATACCAGGTCCTGCGTGGCCACGCAGGCGCTATTAGAATCATCGATGCTCTCTCCTGTTTGATCCTGGCAATCAATCGAGGAAGCATCGGGAAGGGTGGAAACACATAAGCCATGTTGAAAACCCAAGGTGCTGTCAGAGCATCTATCAGTACCGCTCCCGGGTCCCTGGACCTGGATCCGTAACAAGGAAGCTTGGCGTTCTGGCGAGACGCCATGAGATCCAGATCTGGTTTGCCCCAATGATGAAGCAGTTGGGCAAACACCTCCGGATGAAATTCCCACTCCCCCGGATGAAAAGTCTGGCGACTTAGGAAATCCGCCTCCCCGTTCTCCACGCCTGGGATGTGGATCGCTGACAGGTGGCAAGAGTGAGACTCTGCCCAGCGAATTATCTTTGAGACTTCCATCATCGCTAGGGAACTCCTTGTCCCTCCCTGATGGTTGATGTAAGCCACAGTCGTGATGTTGTCCGACTGAAACCTGATGAACCTCAGAGTTGCTAACTGAGGCCAAGCCAGAAGAGCATTTAAAACTGCTCTTAATTCCAGAATGTTTATTGGAAGGAGTCTCTCCTCCTGAGTCCATGATCCCTGAGCCTTCAGGGAATTCCAGACAGCGCCCCAACCTAGTAGGCTGGCGTCTGTTGTTACAATCGTCCAATCTGGCCTGCTGAAGGGCATCCCCCTGGACAGATGTGGCCGAGAAAGCCACCATAGAAGAGAATCTCTGGTCTCTTGATCCAGATTTAGCATAGGGGACAAATCTGAGTAATCCCCATTCCACTGACTTAGCATGCACAATTGCAGAGGTCTGAGATGCAGGCGTGCAAAAGGTACTATGTCCATTGCCGCCACCATTAAGCCGATTACCTCCATGCATTGAGCCACTGACGGGTGTTGAATGGAATGAAGGACACGGCAAGCATTTAGAAGTTTTGATAACCTGTCCTCTGTCAGGTAAATTTTCATTTCTACAGAATCTATAAGAGTCCCTAAGAAGGGAACTCTTGTGAGTGGCAATAGAGAACTCTTTTCTACGTTCACCTTCCACCCATGCGACCTTAGAAATGCCAGAACTAACTCTGTATGAGACTTGGCAGTTTGGAAACTTGACGCTTGTATCATAATGTCGTCTAGGTACGGAGCTACCGCTATTCCTCGCGGTCTTAGTACCGCCAGAAGAGAGCCCAGAACCTTTGTAAAGATTCTTGGAGCTGTAGCTAACCCGAAGGGAAGAGCTACAAACTGGTAATGCCTGTTTAGGAAGGCAAACCTTAGATACCGGTAATGATCCTTGTGAATCGGTATGTGAAGGTAGGCATCCTTTAAATCCACTGTGGTCATGTACTGACCCTTTTGGATCATAGGTAAGATGGTCCGAATAGTTTCCATTTTGAACGATGGAACTCTTAGGAATTTGTTTAGGATCTTTAAGTCCAAGATTGGTCTGAAAGTTCCCTCTTTTTTGGGAACCACAAACAGATTTGAGTAAAACCCTTGTCCGTGTTCCGACCGCGGAACTGGGTGGATCACTCCCATTAGTAAAAGGTCTTGTACACAGCGTAGAAACGCCTCTTTCTTTATCTGGTTTGCTGACAACCTTGAAAGATGAAATCTCCCTTTTGGAGGAGAAGCTTTGAAGTCCAGAAGATATCCCTGAGATATGATCTCTAACGCCCAGGGATCCTGGACATCTCTTGCCCAAGCCTGGGCGAAGAGAGAAAGTCTGCCCCCCACTAGATCCGTTTCCGGATCGGGGGCCCTCACTTCATGCTGTCTTAGGGGCAGCAGCAGGTTTTCTGGCCTGCTTGCCCTTGTTCCAGGACTGGTTAGGTTTCCAGCCCTGTCTGTAGCGAGCAACAGTTCCTTCCTGTCTTGGAGCGGAGGAAGTTGATGCTGCTCCTGCCTTGAAGTTACGAAAGGCACGAAAATTAGACTGTTTAGCCCTTGGTTTGGCCCTGTCTTGAGGCAGGGCATGGCCCTTACCTCCAGTAATGTCAGCGATAATTTCTTTCAAACCGGGCCCGAATAATGTCTGCCCTTTGAAAGGGATGTTAAGCAATTTAGATTTAGAAGTCACATCGGCTGACCAGGATTTAAGCCACAGCGCTCTACGCTCTTGAATGGCGAATCCGGAGTTCTTAGCCGTAAGTTTAGTTAAGTGTACTACGGCATCAGAAATAAATGAATTAGCTAGCTTAAGGACTTTAAGCTTGTCTATAAATCTCATCCAATGGAGCTGTGCTAAGGGTCTCTTCCAGAGACTCAAACCAGAATGCCGCCGCAGCCGTGACAGGCGCAATGCATGCAAGGGGTTGTAATATAAAACCTTGCTGAACAAACATTTTCTTAAGGTAACCCTCTAACTTTTTATCCATTGGATCTGAAAAAGCACAGCTATCCTCCACCGGGATAGTGGTGCGCTTAGCCAGAGTAGAAACTGCTCCCTCCACCTTAGGGATCGTCTGCCATAAGTCCCGTGTGGTGGCGTCTATTGGAAACATTTTTCTAAATATAGGAGGGGGTGAAAAAGGCACACCGGGTCTATCCCACTCCTTGTTAACAATTTCTGTAAGCCTTTTAGGTATAGGAAAAACGTCAGTACACGCCGGTACCGCAAAATATTTATCCAGCCTACATATTTTCTCTGGAATTGCAACCGTGTTACAATCATTCAGAGCCGCTAATACCTCCCCTAGTAATACACGGAGGTTCTCAAGCTTAAATTTAAAATTTGAAATGTCTGAGTCCAGTTTACTTGGATCAGATCCGTCACCCACAGAATGAAGCTCTCCGTCCTCATGTTCTGCAAATTGTGACGCAGTATCAGACATGGCTCTATTATTATCAGCACACTCTGTTCTTACCCCAGAGTGATCGCGTTTACCCCTAAATTCTGGCAATTTAGATAGTACTTCAGTCATAACATTAGCCATGTCTTGCAAAGTGATTTGTATGGGCCGCCCTGATGTACTTGGCGCCACAATATCACGCACCTCCTGAGCGGGAGGCGAAGGTACTGACACGTGAGGAGAGTTAGTCGGCATAACTTCCCCCTCGTTGTCTGGTGAAATTTTCTTTACATGTACAGATTGGCTTTTATTTAAAGTAGCATCAATGCAATTAGTACACAAATTTCTATTGGGCTCCACATTGGCCTTTAAACATATTGAACAAAGAGATTCATCTGTGTCAGACATGTTTAAACAGACTAGCAATGAGACTAGCAAGCTTGGAAAATACTTTTCAAATAAATTTACAAGCAATATAAAAAACGCTACTGTGCCTTTAAGAAGCACAAAAAACTGTCACAGTTGAAATAACAATGAACCAAATTAGTTATAGCAACCAAATTTTCACAGTAAATGCATTAAGTTAGCAAAGGATTGCACCCACCAGCAAATGGATGATTAACCCCTTAGTACCCAAAAACGGATAACAATTTAATATTAACGTTTTTATCACAGTCAAAACACACTCTCTCACAGGTCTGCTGTGAGTGATTACCTCCCTCAAAACTAGTTTTGGAGACCCCTGGGCTCTGTAGAGACGTCCTGGATCATGGAGGAAGAAATAGGAAGACTGTGACTAAATTTTTACTGCGCAATAAAGCGCTAAAATAGGCCCCTCCCACTCATATTACAACAGTGGGGAAGCTCAGTAAACTGATTTTATTCAGAAGCAAACGACAGCCATGTGGTAAAAATCATGCCCATAAAGTTTTATCACCAAGTACCTCAGAAAAAACGATTAACATGCCAGTAAACGTTTTAAAAATAAAATGATGAAATGTTATTAATAAGCCTGCTGCTAGTCGCTTTCACTGCAGTGGAGGCTCAAATATTACTTAAATATATACAGTATTTTCTTAGTGAAATTCCATTCCCCAGAAATACCTCAGTGTATACATACATACATATCAGCCTGATACCAGTCACTACTACTGCATTTAAGGCTGCACTTACATTACATCGGTATTAGCAGTATTTTCTCAGTCAATTCCATTCCTTAGAAAATAATATACTGCAACATACCTCCTTGCAGGTGAGCCCTGCCTGCTATCCCCTGTTCTGAAGTTACCTCACTCCTCAGAATGGCCGAGAACAGCAAGTGGATCTTAGTTACGACCGCTAAGATCATACACAAACTCAGGTAGTTTCTTCTTCTAATGCTGCCTGAGAAGAAACAACACACTCCGGTGCCGTTTAAAATAACAAACTTTTGATTGAAGAAATAAAAACTAAGTTTAACAACCACAGTCCTCTCACACGTCCTATCTATTAGTTAGGTGCAAGAGAATGACTGGGTATGACGTAGAGGGGAGGAGCTATATAGCAGCTCTGCTTGGGTGATCCTCTTGCACTTCCTGTTAGGGAGGAGCTATAATCCCATAAGTAATGGATGACCCGTGGACTGACTACACTTAACAGGAGAAAGCAAATTTCTAAAATAAGAAATAGGCAGAGGGCGCAATTTATAATATAGTGATGTGGTGACAAAAATGTGATAAGGGTAAGAAGGTGGATATAGAAGTTATAGAATAAATACCAAACAGTGGTGGTATGTGCAAAATTGGATACTAAAACCTGTGAAATATATATAATATCATAAATTAAGTGAATAAGCAGTGATAAAACTAAAAATTAAAAATGCAAAAAAAGAAATAATTGAAAATAGAAATCAAATAAAAAATATTAAATAAAAAATATTATCATCAAGATAAAAGTCCTCAAGTCAGCTCCTCTTTTTGCGGATTGGGCTTGCAAAGATGATCTAAAGAGAGGATAAAGAAGAGCCTCATGGTGCAGTTATCTCAGTAATAAATGAAATAAATGTGAATATATGTTCAGAGAGAATGCACTGAAAAACAGAATTTATGCTTACCTGATAAATTACTTTCTCTTACGGTGTATTCAGTCCACGGATTCATCCTTACTTGTGGGATATTCTCAATCCCTACAGGAAGTGGCAAAGAGAGCACACAGCAAAGCTGTCCATATAGCTCCCCTCAGGCTCCGCCCCCCCCAGTCATTCGACCGACGGTTAGGAGAAAAAGGAGAACCATAGGGTGCAGTGGTGACTGTAGTTATTATAAATTAAATTTGAACCTGACTTAAATGTCAGGGCGGGCCGTGGACTGAATACACAGTAAGAGAAAGTAATTTATCAGGTAAGCATAAATTCTGTTTTCTCTTACTTGGTGTATTCAGTCCACGGATTCATCCTTACTTATGGGATACCAATACCAAAGCAATAGGACACGGATGAAGGGAGGGAACAAGTCAGGTAACCTAAACGGAAGGCACCACTGCTTGCAAAACCTTTCTCCCAAAAATAGCCTCCGAAGAAGCAAAAGTATAGAATTTGTAAAATTTGGCAAATGTATGCAGTGAGACCAAGTCGCTGCCTTACAAATCTGTTCAACAGAAGCCTCATTCTTGAAAGCCCATGTGGAAGCCACAGCTCTAGTGGAATGAGCTGTAATTCATTCAGGAGACTGCTGTCCGGCAGTCTCATAAGCCAAACGGATGATGCTTTTCAGCCAAAATTTAGACTCCATAGAGGAGCCACAGGCTTGTAAACAGGCTTGATTCTGACTAGGCCCTGTGCAAACACCTGAACGTCTGGTACAGCAGCCAGACGCTTATGTAACAGAATAGACACAGCAGATATCTGTCCCTTTAAGGAACTAGTTGACAGACCCTTCTCCAATCCTTCTTGGAGAAAAGACCATATCCTTGGAATCCTAATCTTACTCCACGAGTAACCCTTGGATTCACACCAACAAAGATATTTCCGCCATATCTTATGGTAAATTTTCCTGGTGACAGGCTTTCTGGCCTGTATCAGAGTGTCTATAACTGATTCAGAGAAACTAGATTTGGATGCTTGAAAGGACCTTGAATTAGAAGATCCTGCCTCAATGGCAGTTTCCATGGTGGGACCGATGACATGTCCACTAGGTCTGCATACCAAGTCCTGCGTGGCCACGCAGGCGCTATCAGAATTACCGAAGCCTTCTCCTGTTTGATTCTGGCTACTAGCCGAAGGAGAAGAGGAAACGGTGGAAAGACATAAGCTAGACTGAACGACCAAGGCGCTATTAATGCATCCATCAATGCCGCCTTGGGATCCCCGGATCTGGATCCGTAAAGGGGAAGTTTGGTGTTCTGACGGGACGCCATCAGATCCAATTCTGGAATGCCCCATAGCTGAGCAAAAACCTCCGGGTGGAGTTCCCACTCCCCCAGATGGAAAGTCTGACGATTTAGAAAATCCGCCTCCCAGTTGTCTACCCCTGGGATGTGAATTGCAGAAAGATGGCAGGAGTGATCCTCCGCCCATTTGATGATCTTGGATACTTCCTTCATCGCTAGGGAACTTTTTGTTCCTCCCTGATGATTGATGTACGCTACAGTCGTGATGTTGTCCGACTGAAATCTGATGAATTTGGCCTCCGCTAGTTGAGGCCACACCTGGAGCGTATTGAATATCGCTCTCAACTCCAAAATGTTTATCGGAAGAAGAGATTCTTCCCGAGACCATAGTCCCTGAGCCTTCAGGGAGTTCCAGACCGCACCCCAGCCTAACAGACTGGCCTCGGTCGTGACAATGATCCACTCCGGTCTGCGGAAACTCATTCCCTGAGACAGGTGATCTTGAGACAACCACCAGAGAAGAGAGTCTCTGGTTTTCTGGTCCATTTGTACTTGAGGAGACAAATCTGCGTAATCTCCATTCCACTGTTTGAGCATGCACAGCTGCAGTGGTCTGAGATGAATTCGGGCAAAAGGGACTACGTCCATTGCCGCAACCATTAAACCAATTACTTCCAGGAGCAAAAATTAGCCTTGTTTTTGGCCTTAAACGGCCTATCTTGTGGCAGGGCATGGCCCTTGCCCCCAGTGATATCTGAAATAATTTCTTTCGGCTCTGTGCCAAATAGGGCTTTCCCCTTGAAGGGAATATTTAACAGTTTCGTTTTGGACGACACATCAACCGACGACGATTTGAACCAAAGCGCTCTTCGCGCCATGATGGCAAAACCTGAGTTTGTCGCCACTAGCTTAGCTAATTGGAGAGCGGCATCAGTGATAAAAGAATTAGCCAGCTTTAGAGCATGAATTCTATCCATGACCTCATCATATGAAGTCTCCCTCTGGAGCGACTCCTCCAGGGCCTCGAACCAAAAAGCTGCTGCAGTAGTTAACGGAATAATGCAGGCAATTGGTTGAAGAAGAAAACCTTGCTGAACAAAATTTTTCTTCAGCAAACCTTCTAATTTTTTATCCATAGGATCTTTGAAAGCACAACTGTCCTCTATTGGTATAGTTGTACGCTTAGCAAGTGTTGAAACAGCCCCTCTACCTTGGGGACCGTCTGCCACGCGTCCCGCCTGGGGTCATTTATGGGGAACAGTTTCTTAAAGATAGGTGGGGGAACAAAGGGTACACCTGGTCTCTCCCACTCCTTAGCCACCCTCTTTGGGATCGGAAATGCCTCAGTGTATACAGGGACCTCTAAAAACCTGTCCATTTTACACAATTTTTCAGGGACCACCATGGGGTCACAATCATCCAGCGTAGCTAAAACCTCCTTGAGCAGGACGCGGAGGTGTTCCAGCTTAAATTTAAACGCTAAGGAATCTGCCTGCTGAGAAACTTTTCCTGTGTCAGAAATTCCTCCCTCAGACAGACCGTCCCTCACTGCTACTTCTGAGTTTTGTGAGGGTACTACAGATAAATTATCCAAAGCTTCAGATTGCTCATCCTCTGTATTTAAAACTGAGCTATCGCGCTTTTTTGGAAAAATAGGCAGTTTGGATAAAAATGCTGCAAGGGAATTATCCATTACTGCTGCTAATTGTTGTAAAGTAATAAGGGCCAATGCGCTAGAGGTACTAGGCAACGCTTGCACGAGCGTAACTGGTGTCAACACATGGGGAGAGGAAGGAGGACAATCCTCATTACCTTGCATCAAAGAATCATCTTGGGCTACATTTTTAAGTGTCAATGCATGGTCATTAAAATGTTTAGATACCTTAGCACACTTTAAACACAAATGCAATGGGGGTACCGCCATGGCTTTTAAACACATAGAACAAGGTCTATCAGTAGGCTCAGACATGTTAGACAGACTTAGATAGCACTCAAATACAGAAAAAACAGAATTTATGCTTACCTGATAAATTACTTTCTCCAACGGTGTGTCCGGTCCACGGCGTCATCCATTACTTGTGGGAAATATTCTCCCCCACAGGGAAAGGCAAGGAGAGCACACAGCAAGAGCTGTCCATATAGCTCCCCCTCTGGCTCCGCCCCCCAGTCATTCGACCGACGGTTAGGAGAAAAAGGAGAAACTATAGATTGCCGTGGTGACCGTAGTGCATAAAGAAAATTTTTTCAACCTGATTAAAAAACCAGGGCGGGCCGTGGACCGGACACACCGTTGGAGAAAGTAATTTATCAGGTAAGCATAAATTCTGTTTTCTCCAACATTGGTGTGTCCGGTCCACGGCGTCATCCATTACTTGTGGGAACCAATACCAAAGCTTTAGGACACGGATGAAGGGAGGGAGCAAATCAGGTTACCTAAACGGAAGGCACCACGGCTTGCAAAACCTTTCTCCCAAAAATAGCCTCCGAAGAAGCAAAAGTATCAAATTTGTAGAATTTGGCAAAACTGTGCAGAGAAGACCAAGTCGCTGCCTTACATATCTGGTCAACAGAAGCCTCGTTCTTGTAGGCCCATGTGGAAGCCACAGCCCTAGTAGAGTGAGCTGTGATACGGTCAGGAGGCTGCCGTCCGGCAGTCTCATAAGCCAAGCGGATAATGCTTTTCAGCCAGAAAGAGAGAGAGGTAGCAGTAGCTTTTTGACCTCTCCTCTTACCAGAGTAAACGACAAACAAACAAAGATGAGGTTTGTCTAAAATCTTTTGTTGCTTCTAAATAGAACTTTAAAGCACGAACATCTAAATTGTGTAATAAACGTTCCTTCTTTGAAACTGGATTCGGACACAAAGAAGGAACAACTATTTCCTGGTTGATGTTCTTGTTGGAAACAACTTTTGGAAGAAAACCAGGCTTAGTACGCAAAACAACCTTATCTGAATGAAAAAACAGATATGGTGGATTACACTGCAAAGCAGATAATTAAGAAACTCTTCTAGCAGAAGAAATAGCAACCAAAAACAGAACTTTCCAAGATAATAACTTAATATCTATGGAATGTAAAGGTTCAAACGGAACCCCTTGAAGAACTGAAAGAACTAAATTTAGACTCCAAGGAGGAGTCATGGGTCTGTAAACAGGCTTGATTCTAACCAAAGCCTGAACAAAAAGCTTGTACATCTGGCAAAGCTGCCAGTCGTTTGTGCAACAAGAAGGATAATGCAGAAATCTGTCCTTTTAGAGAACTAGCTGACAACCCTTTATCCAAACCTTCTTGGAGAAAGGAGAGAATCTTTGGAATTTTAATCTTACTCCATATTTCCCACAAGTAATGGATGACGCCGTGGACCGGACACACCAATGTTGGAGAAATACACTTTTTGAAAAAAACGTTACTGTGCCTTAAAATAATAAAAAGCATACACTTTTTTACCAAATCTCCAAAAAACATCCGATCTTTATGAAATTTACACCATATGATCCTAATGCTTTGAAAAGATTGCACACCAAGTTTCAAGCCAATTAACCCCTTATTGCCCACACCGGAGCAAATTGAAGCTGGCCACCAGTTTAACACACTACCTTCCTTGGGGATTAGTTGTGGAACAAAAATAAGCCTCCCTGTAGTCCTCCTGCAGTCTCTGGACTTTACATGTGAAGCTGCATGAAGCTATCTTGTAAAAGAACTGCGCAACTGAGGCGCGAAAAACATAATTTATGTAAGAACTTACCTGATAAATTCATTTCTTTCATATTAGCAAGAGTCCATGAGCTAGTGACGTATGGGATATACATTCCTACCAGGAGGGGCAAAGTTTCCCAAACCTCAAAATGCCTATAAATACACCCCTCACCACACCCACAAATCAGTTTAACGAATAGCCAAGAAGTGGGGTGATAAGAAAAAAGTGCAAAGCATAAATATAAGGAATTGGAATAATTGTGCTTTATACAAAAAAATCATAACCACCACAAAAAAGGGTGGGCCTCATGGACTCTTGCTAATATGAAAGAAACGAATTTATCAGGTAAGTTCTTACATAAATTATGTTTTCTTTCATGTAATTAGCAAGAGTCCATGAGCTAGTGACGTATGGGATAATGACTACCCAAGATGTGGATCTTCCACGCAAGAGTCACTAGAGAGGGAGGGATAAAAACAGAATTTATGTTTACCTGATAAATTTCTTTCTCCAACGGTGTGTCCGGTCCACGGCGTCATCCTTACTTGTGGGGATATTCTCTTCCCCAACAGGAAATGGCAAAGAGCCCAGCAAAGCTGGTCACATGATCCCTCCTAGGCTCCGCCTACCCCAGTCATTCGACCGACGTTAAGGAGGAATATTTGCATAGGAGAAACCATATGGTACCGTGGTGACTGTAGTTAAAGAAAATAAAATATCAGACCTGATTAAAAAAACCAGGGCGGGCCGTGGACCGGACACACCGTTGGAGAAAGAAATTTATCAGGTAAACATAAATTCTGTTTTCTCCAACATAGGTGTGTCCGGTCCACGGCGTCATCCTTACTTGTGGGAACCAATACCAAAGCTTTAGGACACGGATGAAGGGAGGGAGCAAATCAGGTCACCTAAATGGAAGGCACCACGGCTTGCAAAACCTTTCTCCCAAAAATAGCCTCAGAAGAAGCAAAAGTATCAAACTTGTAAAATTTGGTAAAAGTGTGCAGTGAAGACCAAGTCGCTGCCCTACATATCTGATCAACAGAAGCCTCGTTCTTGAAGGCCCATGTGGAAGCCACAGCCCTAGTGGAATGAGCTGTGATTCTTTCGGGAGGCTGCCGTCCGGCAGTCTCGTAAGCCAATCTGATGATGCTTTTAATCCAAAAAGAGAGAGAGGTAGAAGTTGCTTTTTGACCTCTCCTTTTACCTGAATAAACAACAAACAAGGAAGATGTTTGTCTAAAATCCTTTGTAGCATCTAAATAGAATTTTAGAGCGCGAACAACATCCAAATTGTGCAACAAACGTTCCTTCTTTGAAACTGGTTTTGGACACAGAGAAGGTACGATAATCTCCTGGTTAATGTTTTTGTTAGAAACAACTTTTGGAAGAAAACCAGGTTTAGTACGTAAAACCACCTTATCTGCATGGAACACCAGATAAGGAGGAGAACACTGCAGAGCAGATAATTCTGAGACTCTTCTAGCAGAAGAAATCGCAACTAAAAACAAAACTTTCCAAGATAATAACTTAATATCAACGGAATGTAAGGGTTCAAATGGAACCCCCTGAAGAACTGAAAGAACTAAATTGAGACTCCAAGGAGGAGTCAAAGGTTTGTAAACAGGCTTGATTCTAACCAGAGCCTGAACAAAGGCTTGAACATCTGGCACAGCTGCCAGCTTTTTGTGAAGTAATACCGACAAGGCAGAAATCTGTCCCTTCAGGGAACTTGCAGATAATCCTTTTTTCAATCCTTCTTGAAGGAAGGATAGAATCCTAGGAATCTTAACCTTGTCCCAAGGGAATCCTTTAGATTCACACCAACAGATATATTTTTTCCAAATTTTGTGGTAAATCTTTCTAGTCACAGGCTTTCTGGCCTGAACAAGAGTATCGATAACAGAATCTGAGAATCCTCGCTTCGATAAAATCAAGCGTTCAATCTCCAAGCAGTCAGCTGGAGTGAAACCAGATTCGGATGTTCGAACGGACCCTGAACAAGAAGGTCTCGTCTCAAAGGTAGCTTCCAAGGTGGAGCCGATGACATATTCACCAGATCTGCATACCAAGTCCTGCGTGGCCACGCAGGAGCTATCAAGATCACCGACGCCCTCTCCTGCTTGATCCTGGCTATCAGCCTGGGGATGAGAGGAAATGGCGGGAACACATAAGCTAGTTTGAAGGTCCAAGGTGCTACTAGTGCATCCACTAGAGCCGCCTTGGGATCCCTGGATCTGGCCCCGTAGCAAGGAACTTTGAAGTTCTGACGAGAGGCCATCAGATCCATGTCTGGAATGCCCCACAGGTGAGTGACTTGGGCAAAGATTTCCGGATGGAGTTCCCACTCCCCCGGATGCAATGTCTGCCGACTCAGAAAATCCGCTTCCCAATTTTCCACTCCTGGGATGTGGATAGCAGACAGGTGGCAGGAGTGAGACTCCGCCCAAAGAATAATTTTGGTTACTTCTTCCATCGCTAGGGAACTCCTTGTTCCCCCCTGATGGTTGATGTACGCAACAGTCGTCATGTTGTCTGATTGAAACCGTATGAACCTGGTCCTCGCAAGCTGGGGCCAGGCCTGGAGAGCATTGAATATCGCTCTCAGTTCCAGAATATTTATCGGTAGAAGAGATTCTTCCCGAGACCAAAGACCCTGAGCTTTCAGGGATCCCCAGACCGCGCCCCAGCCTATCAGACTGGCGTCGGTCGTGACAATGACCCACTCTGGTCTGTGGAACATCATCCCTTGAGACAGATTGTCCAGGGACAGCCACCAACGGAGTGAGTCTCTGGTCCTCTGATTTACTTGTATCTTCGGAGACAAGTCTGTATAGTCCCCATTCCACTGACTGAGCATGCACAGTTGTAATGGTCTTAGATGAATGCGCGCAAAAGGAACTATGTCCATCGCCGCCACCATCAACCCGATCACTTCCATGCACTGAGCTATGGAAGGAAGAGGAACGGAATGAAGTATCCGACAAGAGTCCAGAAGCTTTGTTTTTCTGGCCTCTGTTAGAAAGATCCTCATTTCTAAGGAGTCTATAATTGTTCCCAAGAAGGGAACCCTTGTTGACGGGGATAGAGAACTCTTTTCCACGTTCACTTTCCAGCCGTGAGATCTGAGAAAGGCCAGGACAATGTCCGTGTGAGCCTTTGCTTGAGGAAGGGACGACGCTTGAATCAGAATGTCGTCCAGGTAAGGTACTACTGCAATGCCCCTTGGTCTTAGCACCGCTAGAAGGGACCCTAGTACCTTTGTGAAAATCCTTGGAGCAGTGGCTAATCCGAAAGGAAGCGCCACGAACTGGTAATGTTTGTCCAGGAATGCAAACCTTAGGAACCGATGATGTTCCTTGTGGATAGGAATATGTAGATACGCATCCTTTAAATCCACCGTGGTCATGAATTGACCTTCCTGGATGGAAGGAAGGATAGTTCGAATGGTTTCCATCTTGAACGATGGGACCTTGAGAAATTTGTTTAAGATCTTGAGATCTAGGATTGGTCTGAACGTTCCCTCTTTTTTGGGAACTATGAACAGATTGGAGTAGAACCCCATCCCTTGTTCTCTTAATGGAACAGGATGAATCACTCCCATTTTTAACAGGTCTTCTACACAATGTAAGAACGCCTGTCTTTTTATGTGGTCTGAAGACAACTGCGACCTGTGGAACCTCCCCCTTGGGGGAAGTCCCTTGAATTCCAGAAGATAACCCTGGGAGACTATTTCTAGCGCCCAAGGATCCAGAACATCTCTTGCCCAAGCCTGAGCGAAGAGAGAGAGTCTGCCCCCCACCAGATCCGGTCCCGGATCGGGGGCCAATATTTCATGCTGTCTTGGTAGCAGTGGCAGGTTTCTTGGCCTGCTTTCCCTTGTTCCAGCCTTGCATTGGTCTCCAAGCTGGCTTGGCCTGAGAAGTATTACCCTCTTGCTTAGAGGACGTAGCACCTTGGGCTGGTCCGTTTTTACGAAAGGGACGAAAATTAGGTCTATTTTTTGCCTTGAAAGGCCGATCCTGAGGAAGGGCGTGGCCCTTACCCCCAGTGATATCAGAGATAATCTCTTTCAAGTCAGGACCAAACAACGTTTTCCCCTTGAAAGGAATGTTTAGTAGCTTGTTCTTGGAAGACGCATCAGCCGACCAAGATTTCAACCAAAGCGCTCTGCGCGCCACAATAGCAAACCCAGAGTTCTTAGCCGCTAACTTAGCCAATTGCAAAGAGGCGTCTAGAGTGAAAGAATTAGCCAATTTGAGAGCATTGATTCTGTCCATAATCTCCTCATAAGGAGGAGAGTCACTATCGAGCACCTTAAGCAGTTCATCAAACCAGAAATATGCGGCAGTAGTGACAGGGACAATGCATGAAATGGGTTGTAGAAGGTAACCCTGCTGAACAAACATCTTTTTAAGCAAACCTTCTAATTTTTTATCCATAGGATCTTTGAAAGCACAACTATCCTCTATGGGAATAGTGGTGCGTTTGTTTAAAGTAGAAACCGCTCCCTCGACCTTGGGGACTGACTGCCATAAGTCCTTTCTGGGGTCGACCATAGGAAACAATTTTTTAAATATGGGGGGAGGGACGAAAGGAATACCGGGCCTTTCCCATTCTTTATTAACAATGTCCGCCACCCGCTTGGGTATAGGAAAAGCTTCTGGGAGCCCCGGCACCTCTAGGAACTTGTCCATTTTACATAGTTTCTCTGGGATGACTAAATTTTCACAATCATCCAGAGTGGATAATACCTCCTTAAGCAAAATGCGGAGATGTTCCAATTTAAATTTAAATGTAATCACATCAGATTCAGCCTGCTGAGAAACGTTCCCTAAATCAGTAATTTCTCCCTCAGACAAAACCTCCCTGGCCCCCTCAGATTGGGTTAGGGGCCCTTCAGAGATATTAATATCAGCGTCGTCATGCTCTTCAGTAACTAAAACAGAGCAGCCACGCTTACGCTGACAAGGGTTCATTTTGGCTAAAATGTTTTTGACAGAATTATCCATTACAGCCGTTAATTGTTGCATAGTAAGGAGTATTGGCGCGCTAGATGTACTAGGGGCCTCCTGAGTGGGCAAGACTCGTGTAGACGAAGGAGGGAATGATGCAGTACCATGCTTACTCCCCTCACTTGAGGAATCATCTTGGGCATCATTGTCATTATCACATAAATCACATTTATTTAAATGAATAGGAATTCTGGCTTCCCCACATTCAGAACACAGTCTATCTGGTAGTTCAGACATGTTAAACAGGCATAAACTTGATCAGAAAGTACAAAAAACGTTTTAAAATAAAACCGTTACTGTCACTTTAAATTTTAAACTGAACACACTTTATTACTGCAATTGCGAAAAAACATGAAGGAATTGTTCAAAATTCACCAAATTTTCACCACAGCATCTTAAAGCTTTGAAAATATTGCACACCAATTTTGGAAGCTTTAACCCTTAAAATAACGGAACCGGAGCCGTTTTAAGCTTTAAACCCCTTTACAGTCCCTGGTATCTGCTTTGCTGAGACCCAACCAAACCCAAAGGGGAATACGATACCAAATGACGCCTTCAGAAGTCTTTTATAAGTATCAGAGCTCCTCTCACATGCGACTGCATGCCATGCCTCTCAAAAACAAGTGCGCAACACCGGCGCGAAAATGAGACTCTGCCTATGCTTTGGGAAAGCCCCTAAAGAATAAGGTGTCTAAAACAGTGCCTGCCGATATTATTATATCAAAATACCCAGATAAAATGATTCCTCAAGGCTAAATATGTGTTAATAATCAATCGATTTAGCCCAGAAAAAGTCTACAGTTTAAATAAGCCCTTGTGAAGCCCTTATTTACAATCGTAATAAACATGGCTTACCGGATCCCATAGGGAAAATGACAGCTTCCAGCATTACATCGTCTTGTTAGAATGTGTCATACCTCAAGCAGTAAGAGACTGCACACTGTTCCCCCAACTGAAGTTAATTGCTCTCAACAGTCCTGTGTGGAACAGCCATGGATTTTAGTTACGGTTGCTAAAATCATTTTCCTCATACAAACAGAATTCTTCATCTCTTTTCTGTTTCTGAGTAAATAGTACGTACCAGCACTATTTGAAAATAACAAACTCTTGATTGAATAATGAAAAACTACAGTTAAACACTAAAAAACTCTAAGCCATCTCCGTGGAGATGTTGCCTGTACAACGGCAAAGAGAATGACTGGGGTAGGCGGAGCCTAGGAGGGATCATGTGACCAGCTTTGCTGGGCTCTTTGCCATTTCCTGTTGGGGAAGAGAATATCCCCACAAGTAAGGATGACGCCGTGGACCGGACACACCTATGTTGGAGAAATAAAGACAGCCAATTCCGCTGAAAAAAATCCTCACCCAAAAATAAAGTTTAAATCTTATAAAGAAAAAAACTGAAAATATAAGCAGAAGATTCAAACTGAAACAGCTGCCTGAAGTACTTTTCTACCAAAGACAGCTTCAGAAGAAGAAAACACATCAAAATGGTAGAATTTAGTAAAAGTATGCAAAGACGACCAAGTTGCTGCTTTGCAAATCTGATCAACCAAAGCTTCATTCCTAAACGCCCAGGAAGTAGAAACTGACCTAGTAGAATGAGCTGTAATCCTTTGAGGCGGAGTTTTACCCGACTCGACATAAGCATGAAGAATTAAAGATTTCAACCAAGATGCCAAAGAAATGGCAGAGGCCTTCTGACCTTTCCTAGAACCGGAAAAGATAACAAATAGACTAGAAATCTTTCGGAAATTCTTAGTAGCTTCAACATAATATTTCAAAGCTCTAACTACATCCAAAGAATGCAATGATTTCTCCTTAGAATTCTTAGGATTAGGACATAATGAAGGAACCACAATTTCTCTACTAATGTTGTTGGAATTCACAACCTTAGGTAAAAATTTAAAAGAAGTTCGCAACACCGCCTTATCCTGGTGAAAAATCAGAAAAAGAGACTCACAAGAAAGAGCAGATAATTCAGAAACTCTTCTGGCAGAAGAGATGGCCAAAAGGAACAAAACTTTCCAAGAAAGTAATTTAATGTCCAATGAATGCATAGGTTCAAAACGGAGGAGCTTGAAGAGCCCTCAGAACCAAATTCAAACTCCAAGGAGGAGAAATTGACTTAATGACAGGTTTTATACGAACCAAAGCTTATACAAAACAATGAATATCAGGAAGATTAGCAATCTTTCTGTGAAAAAGAACAGAAAGAGCAGAGATTTGTCCTTTCAAGGAACTTGCAGACAAACCTTTATCCAAACCATCCTGAAGAAACTGTAAAATTCTAAAAGAATGCCAAGAAAAATGATGAGAAAGACACCAAGAAATATAAGTCTTCCAGACTCTATAATATATCTCCCTAGATACAGATTTACGAGCCTGTAACATAGTATTAATCACAGAGTCAGAGAAACCTCTTTGACTAAGAATCAAGCGTTCAATCTCCATACCTTTAAATTTAAGGATTTGAGATCCTGATGGAAAAAAGGACCTTGTGACAGAAGGTCTGGCCTTAACGGAAGAGTCCACGGTTGGCAAGAGGCCATCCGGACAAGATCCGCATACCAAAACCTGTGAGGCCATGCTGGAGCTACCAGCAGAACAAACGAGCATTCCTTCAGAATCTTGGAGATTACTCTTGGAAGAAGAACTAGAGGCGGAAAGATATAGGCAGGATGATACTTCCAAGGAAGTGACAATGCATCCACTGCTACCGCTTGAGGATCCCTGGATCTGGACAGATACCTGGGAAGTTTCTTGTTTAGATGAGAGGCCATCAAATCTATTTCTGGAAGTCCCCACATTTGAACAATCTGAAGAAATACCTCTGGGTGAAGAGACCATTCGCCCGGATGTAACGTTTGGCGACTGAGATAATCCGCTTCCCAATTGTCTATACCTGGGATATGAACCGCAGAAACTAGACAGGAGCTGGATTCCGCCCATACCAGAATTCGAGATACTTCTTTCATAGCCAGAGGACTGTGAGTCCCTCCTTGATGATTGATGTATGCCACAGTTGTGACATTGTCTGTCTGAAAACAAATGAACGATTCTCTCTTTAGAAGAGGCCAAGACTGAAGAGCTCTGAAAATTGCACGGAGTTCCAAAATATTGATCGGTAATCTCACCTCCTGATATTCCCAAACCCCTTGTGCTCTCAGAGACCCCCACACAGCTCCCCAACCTGTAAGACTTGCATCTGTTGAAATTACAGTCCAGGTCGGAAGAACAAAAGAAGCCCCCTGAACTAAACAATGGTGATCTGTCCACCACGTCAGAGAGTGTCGTACAATCGGTTTTAAAGATATTAATTGAGATATCTTTGTGTAATCCCTGCACCACTGGTTCAGCATACAGAGCTGAAGAGGCCGCATGTGAAAACGAGCAAAGGGGATCGCGTCCGATGCAGCATTCATAAGACCTAGAATTTCCATGCATAAGGCTACCGAAGGGAATGATTGTGACTGAAGGTTTCGACAAGCTGATATCAATTTTAGACATCTCTTGTCTGTCAAAGATAGAGTCATGGACACTGAATCTATCTGGAAACCTAAAAAGGTTACCTGTGTCTGAGGAATCAATCAAGTCGATTCGTATGAGATTCTGCTAAATGTGAAGACTGAGCAAGTACCAAGATATTGTCCAAATAAGGAAATACCACAATACCCTGTTCTCTGATTACAGACAGAAGGGCACCGAGAACCTTCGTAAAAATTCTTGGAGCTGTAGCTAGGCCAAACGGCAGAGCCACAAACTGGTAATGCTTGTCTAGGAAAGAGAATCTCAGAAACTGATAGTGATCTGGATGAATCGGAATATGCAGACATGCATCCTGTAAATCTATTGTAGACATATAATGCCCTTGCTGAACAAAAGGCAGGATAGTCCTTACAGTTACCATTTTGAATGTTGGTATCCTTACATAACGATTCAATATTTTTAGATCCAGAACTGGTCTGAAGGAATTCTCCTTCTTTGGTACAATGTAGAGATTTGAATAAAACCCCAGTCCCTGTTCCAGAACTGGAACTGGCAGAATTACTCCAGCCAACTCTAGAACTGAAACACATTTCAGAAATGCTTGAGCCTTCGCTGGGTTTACTGGGACACGGGAAAGAAAAAATCTCTTTGCAGGAGGCCTTATCTGGAAGCCAATTCTGTACCCTTCTGAAACAATGTTCTGAATCCAAAGATTGTGAACGGAATTGATCCAAATTTCTTTGAAAAAACGTAATCTGCCCCCTACCAGCTGAGCTGGAATGAGGGCCGCACCTTCATGTGGACTTAGGAGCTGGCTTTGATTTTCTAAAAGGCTTGGATTTATTCCAGACTGGAGATGGTTTCCAAACTGATACCGCTCCTGAGGATGAAGGATCAGGTTTTTGTTCCTTGTTGTGACGAAAGGAACGAAAACAATTATTAGACCTAAATTTACCTTTAGATTTTTTATCCTGTGGTAAAAAAGTTCCTTTCCCTCCAGTAACAGTTGAAATAATAGAATCCAACTGAGAACCAAACAATTTATTACCCTGGAAAGAAAGGGAAAGCAGAGTAGACTTAGAAGACATATCAGCATTCCAAGTTTTAAGCCATAAAGCTCTTCTAGCTAAAATAGCTAGAGACATATACCTGACATCAACTCTAATGATACCAAAGATGGCATCACAAATAAAATTATTAGCATGTTGAAGAAGAATAATAATGCTATGAGAATTATGATCTGTTACTTGTTGCGCTAAAGCTTCTAACCAAAAAGTTGAAGCTGCAGCAACATCCGCTAAAGATATAGCAGGTCTACGAAGATTACCTGAACACAAGTAAGCTTTTCTTAGAAAGGATTCAATTTTCCTATCTAAAGGATCCTTAAAGGAAGTACCATCTGCCGTAGGAATAGTAGTATGCTTAGCAAGAGTAGAGACAGCCCCATCAACCTTAGGGATTTTGTCCCAAAACTCTAATCTGTCAGATGGCACAGGATATAATTGCTTAAAACGTTTAGAAGGAGTAAATGAATTACCCAAATTATTCCATTCCGTGGAAATTACTTCAGAAATAGCACCAGGGACAGGAAAATCTTCTGGAATAACTACAGGAGATTTAAAAACCTTATTTAAACGTTTAGATTTAGTATCAAGAGGACCAGAATCCTCAATTTCTAATGCAATTAGGACTTCTTTAAGTAAAGAACGAATAAATTCCATTTTAAATAAATATGAAGATTTATCAGCATCAACCTCTGAGACAGAATCCTCTGAACCAGAAGAACCATTATCAGAATCAGAATGATGATGTTCATTTAAAAATTCATCTGAAAAATGAGAAGTTTTAAAAGACTTTTTACGTTTACTAGAAGGAGGAATAACAGACATAGCCTTCTTAATGGATTTAGAAACAAAATCTCTTATGTTATCAGGAACACTCTGAGTATTAGATGTTGACGGAACAGCAACAGGTAATGTAACAGTACTAAAGGAAATATTATCTGCATTAACAAGTTTGTCATGACAAACAGTACAAACAACAGCTGGAGGAACAGATACCATAAGTTTACAGCAGATACACTTAGCTTTGGTAGCTCCAGCACCAGGCAGCGATTTTCCAGAAGTATCTTCTGACTCAGTTTCAACGTGGGACATCTTGCAATATGTAATAGAAAAAACAACATATAAAGCAAAATTGATCAAATTCCTTAAATGACAGTTTCAGGAATGGGAAAAATGCCAGTGAACAAGCTTCTAGCAACCAGAAGCAATAAATAATGATACTTAAATAATGTGGAGACAATAGTGACGCCCATATTTTTTTAGCGCCAAAAATGACGCCCACATTATTTGGCGCCTAAATGCTTTTGGCGCCAAAAATGACGCCACATCCGGAACACTTTTGGCGCAAAAGAACGTAAAAAATGACGCAACTTCCGGCGACACGTATGACGCCGGAAACAGAAATAAAAATTTGCGCCAAAAAAGTCAGCGCCAAGAATGACGCAATAAAATGAAGCATTTTCAGCCCCCCCGAGCCTAACAGCTCACAGGGAAAAAGTCAAATTTTAAGGTAAGAAAAAAAAAATTGATTTATTCATATGCATTATCCCAAATATGAAACTGACTGTCTGAAATAAGGAATGTTGAACATCCTGAGTCAAGGCAAATAAATGTTTGAATACATATATTTAGAACTTTATAAAAAAAGTGCCCAACCATAGCTTAGAGTGTCACAGAAAAACATAATTTATGTAAGAACTTACCTGATAAATTCATTTCTTTCATATTAACAAGAGTCCATGAGCTAGTGACGTATGGGATATACATTCCTACCAGGAGGGGCAAAGTTTCCCAAACCTTAAAATGCCTATAAATACACCCCTCACCACACCCACAAATCAGTTTAACGAATAGCCAAGAAGTGGGGTGATAAGAAAAAAAGGTGCGAAGCATATAAAATAAGGAATTGGAATAATTGTGCTTTATACAAAAAAATCATAACCACCACAAAAAAGGGTGGGCCTCATGGACTCTTGTTAATATGAAAGAAATGAATTTATCAGGTAAGTTCTTACATAAATTATGTTTTCTTTCATGTAATTAACAAGAGTCCATGAGCTAGTGACGTATGGGATAATGACTACCCAAGATGTGGATCTTTCCACACAAGAGTCACTAGAGAGGGAGGGATAAAATAAAGACAGCCAATTCCTGCTGAAAATAATCCACACCCAAATAAAGTTTAACAAAAAACATAAGCAGAAGATTCAAACTAAAACCGCTGCCTGAAGAACTTTTCTACCAAAAACTGCTTCAGAAGAAGAAAATACATCAAAATGGTAGAATTTAGTAAAAGTATGCAAAGAGGACCAAGTTGCTGCTTTGCAGATCTGGTCAACCGAAGCTTCATTCCTAAACGCCCAGGAAGTAGATACTGACCTAGTAGAATGAGCTGTAATTCTCTGAGGCGGAATTTTACCCGACTCAACATAGGCAAGATGAATTAAAGATTTCAACCAAGATGCCAAAGAAATGGCAGAAGCTTTCTGGCCTTTCCTAGAACCGGAAAAGATAACAAATAGACTAGAAGTCTTACAGAAAGATTTCGTAGCTTCAACATAATATTTCAAAGCTCTAACAACATTCAAAGAATGCAACGATTTCTCCTTAGAATTCTTAGGATTAGGACATAATGAAGGAACCACAATTTCTCTACTAATGTTGTTGGAATTCATAACTTTAGGTAAAAATTCAAAAGAAGTTCGCAACACCGCCTTATCCTGATGAAGAATCAGAAAAGGAGACTCACAAGAAAGAGCAGATAATTCAGAAACTCTTCTGGCAGAAGAGATGGCCAAAAGGAACAAAACTTTCCAAGAAAGTAATTTAATATCCAATGAATGCATAGGTTCAAATGGAGGAGCTTGAAGAGCCCCCAGAACCAAATTCAAACTCCAAGGAGGAGAAATTGACTTAATGACAGGCTTTATACGAACCAAAGCTTGTACAAAACAATGAATATCAGGAAGAATAGCAATCTTTCTGTGAAAAAGAACAGAAAGAGCAGAGATTTGACCTTTCAAGGAACTTGCGGACAAACCCTTATCTAAACCATCCTGAAGAAATTGTAATATTCTCGGTATTCTAAAAGAATGCCAAGAAAAATGATGAGAAAGACACCAAGAAATATAAGTCTTCCAGACTCTATAATATATCTCTCTGGATACAGATTTACGAGCCTGTAACATAGTATTAATCACAGAGTCAGAGAAACCTCTTTGACCAAGAATCAAGCGTTCAATCTCCATACCTTTAAATTTAAGGATTTCAGATCCTGATGGAAAAAAGGACCTTGAGACAAAAGGTCTGGTCTTAACGGAAGAGTCCACGGTTGGCAAGAGGCCATCCGGACAAGATCCGCATACCAAAACCTGTGAGGCCATGCCGGAGCTACCAGCAGAACAAACGAGCATTCCTTCAGAATCTTGGAGATTACTCTTGGAAGAAGAACTAGAGGCGGAAAGATATAGGCAGGATGATACTTCCAAGGAAGTGAAAATGCATCCACTGCCTCCGCCTGAGGATCCCGGGATCTGGACAGATACCTGGGAAGTTTCTTGTTTAGATGAGAAGCCATCAGATCTATTTCTGGAAGTTCCCACATTTGAACAATCTGAAGAAATACCTCTGGGTGAAGAGACCATTCGCCCGGATGCAACGTTTGGCGACTGAGATAATCCGCTTTCCAATTGTCCATACCTGGGATAGAAACCGCAGAGATTAGACAGGAGCTGGATTCCGCCCAAACCAAAATTCGAGATACTTCTTTCATAGCCAGAGGACTGTGAGTCCCTCCTTGATGATTGATGTATGCCACAGTTGTGACATTGTCTTATCTGAAAACAATGAACAACTCTCTCTTCAGAAGAGGCCAAGACTGAAGAGTTCTGAAAATTGCACGGAGTTCCAAAATATTAATCGGAAATCTCACCTCCTGAGATTCCCAAACCCCTTGTGCCGTCAGATACCCCCACACAGCTCCCCAACCTGTAAGACTTGTATCTGTTGAGATTATAGTCCAGGTCGGAAGAACAAAGAAGCCCCCTGAACTAAACGATGGTGATCTGTCCACCATGTCAGAGAGTGTCGTAAAATCGGTTTAAAGATATTAATTGAGATATCTTTGAGTAATCCCTGCACCATTGGTTCAGCATACAGAGCTGAAGAGGTCGCATGTGAAAACGAGCAAAGGAGATCGCATCTGATGCGGCAGTCCTAAGACCCAACATTTCCATGCATAAGGCTACCAAAGGGAATGATTGTGACTGAAGGTTTTGACAAGCTGATATCAATGTTAAACTTCTCTTGTCTGACAAGGACAGAGTCATATACACTGAATTTATCTAGAAACCTAAAAAGGTTACCCTTGTCTGAGGAATCAATGAACTGATTGGTAAATTGATCCTCCAACCATGAACTTGAAGAAACAACACAAGTCGATTCGTATGAGATTCTTCGAAAATGAGAAGACTGAGCAAGTACCAAGATATCGTCCAAATAAGGAAATACCAAAACCCTATTCTCTGATTACAGAAAGAAGGGCACCGAGAACCTTTGAAAAAAATTCTTGGAACTGAGGCTAGGCCAAACAGTAGAGCCACAAAACTGGTAATGCTTGTCTAAAAAGAGAATCTCAGACACTAAAAATGATCTGGATGAATCGGAATATGCAGATACACATCCTGTAAATCTATTGTAGACATATAATGCCCTTGCTAAACAAAAGGCAGGATAGTCCTACAGTAACCATCTTGAATGTTGGTATCCTAACATAACGATTCAATAATGATAGATCCAGAACTGGTCTGAAGGAATTGACCTTCTTTGGTACAATGAAGAGATAAAATAAAACCCCAACCCCTGTTCCAGAACTGGAACTGGCATAAATACTCCAGCCAACTCTAGATCTGAAACACATTTCAGAAATGCTGAGCCTTGCTGTGTCAACTGGGACACGGGAAAGAAAAGAATCTCTTAGCAGGAGGCCTTAACTTGAAGCCAATTCTGTACCTTTCTGAAACAATGTTTCTGAAACCAGAGATTAAGAACGGAATTGATCCAAATTTCTTTGAAGAAAACGTAATCTGCCCCATACCAGCTGAGCTGGAATAAGGGCCGCACCTTCATAGGTACTTAGGAGCTGACTATAGGTTTCTATAAGGCTTGGATATATTCCAAACTGGAAATAGTTTCCAAACTGATACCGCTCCTGAGGATGAAGGATCAGGCTTTTGTTCCTTGTTGTGAGGAAAGGAACGAAATGATTATTTACCCTGGAAAGAAAGGGAAAGCAAAGTTGACTTAGAAGACATGTCAGCATTCCAAGTTTTTAATCCATAAAGCTTTTCTAGCTAAAATAGCTAGAGACATATACCTGACATCAACTCTAATGATATCAAAAGATGGTATCACCAATAAAATAATTAGCATGTTATAGAATAATAATAATGCTATAAAATTATGATCTGTTACTTGTTGCGCTAAAGCTTCTAACCAAAAAGTTGAAGCTGCAGCAACATCCGCTAAAAATATAGCAGGTCTAAGAAGATTACCTGAACATAAGTAAGCTTTTCTTAGAAAAGATTCAATTTTCCTATCTAAAGGATCCTTAAATGAAGTACTATCTGCCATAGGAATAATAGTACATTAGCAGGAGTAGAGACAGCCCCATAACCTTAGGGATTTTTGTCCCAAAAAACTCTAATCTGTCAGATGGCATAGGATATAATTTGCTTAAACGTCTAGAAGGAGTAAATAAATTACCCAAATTATTCCATTCCCTGGAAATTACTTCAGAAATAGCATCAGGGAGATAAAACACTTCTGGAATAACTACAGGAGATTTAAAAACCTTATTTAAACGTTTACATTTAGTATCAAGAGGACCAGAATCCTCTATTTCTAATGCAAATAACACTTCTTTAAGTAAAGAACGAATAAATTCCATCTTGAACAAATACAAAGATTTATCAGCATCAACCTCTGAGACAGAAACCTCTGAACCAGAAGAACCATTATCAGTATCAGAATGATGATGTTCATTTAAAAATTCATCTGAAAAAAAGAGAAGTTTTAAAAGACTTTTATGTATACTAGAAGGAGAAATAACAGACATAGCCTTCTTAATGGATTTAAAAAATAAAATCTCTTATGTTATCAGGAACACTCTGAAAATTAGATGTTGACGGACAGCAACAGGTAATGTAATAGTACTAAAGGAAATTTTATCTGCATTAATAAGTTTGACATGACATGCAATACAAATAACAGCTGGAGAAACAGATACCAAAAGTTTATAGCAGACTTAGCTTGGTAGCTCCAGCACTGTGCAGTGATTTTCCTGTAGTATCTTCTGACTCAGTTGCAACGTGGAACATCTTGCAATATGTAAAAGAAAAAAACAACATATAAAGCAAAATTGATCAAATTCCTTAAATGACAGTTTCAGGAATGGGAAAAAAATGCCAGTGAACAAGCTTCTAGCAACCAGAAGCAATAAATAATGAGACTTAAATAATGTGGAGACAAAAATGACGCCCATATTTTTTAGCGCCAAAAAAGACGCCCACATTATTTGGCGCCTAAATGCTTTTGGCGCCAAAAATGACGCCACATCCGGAACGCCGACATCTTTGACGCAAAATAACGTCAAAAAATGACGCAACTTCCGGCGACACGTATGACGCCGGAAACGGAAAAGAATTTTTGCGCCAAAAAAGTCCGCGCCAAGAATGACGCAATAAAATGAAGCATTTTCAGCCCCCGCGAGCCTAACAGCCCACAGGGAAAAAAGTCAAATTTTTGAGGTAAGAAAAAATATGATAATTCAATGCATAATCCCAAATATGAAACTGACTGTCTGGAAATAAGGAAAGTTGAACATTCTGAGTCAAGGCAAATAAATGTTTGAATACATATATTTAGAACTTTATAAATAAAGTGCCCAACCATAGCTTAGAGTGTCACAGAAAATAAGACTTACTTACCCCAGGACACTCATCTACATGTTTGTAGAAAGCCAAACCAGTACTGAAACGAGAATCAGTAGAGGAAATGGTAAATATAAGAGTATATCGTCGATCTGAAAAGGGAGGTAAGAGATGAATCTCTACGACCGATAACAGAGAACCTTATGAAATAGACCCCGTAGAAGGAGATCACTGCATTCAATAGGCAATACTCTCTTCACATCCCTCTGACATTCACTGCACGCTGAGAGGAAAACCTGGCTCCAACTTGCTGCGGAGCGCATATCAACGTAGAATCTAGCACAAACTTACTTCACCACCTCCCTTGGAGGCAAAGTTTGTAAAACTGATTTGTGGGTGTGGTGAGGGGTGTATTTATAGGCATTTTAAGGTTTGGGAAACTTTGCCCCTCCTGGTAGGAATGTATATCCCATACGTCACTAGCTCATGGACTCTTGTTAATTACATGAAAGAAATAAGACTTACTTACCCCAGGACACTCATCTACATGTTGTAGAAAGCCAAACCAGTACTGAAACGAAAATCAGCAGAGGTAATGGTATATAAATAAGAGTATATCGTCGATCTGAAAAGGGAGGTAAGAGATGAATCTCTACGACCGATAACAGAGAACCTATGAAATAGACCCCGTAGAAGGAGATCATTGAATTCAAATAGGCAATACTCTCGTCACATCCCTCTGACATTCACTGCACGCTGAGAGGAAAACCGGGCTCCAACCTGCTGCGGAGCGCATATCAACGTAGAATCTAGCACAAACTTACTTCACCGCCTCCATAGGAGGCAAAGTTTGTAAAACTGATTTGTGGGTGTGGTGAGGGGTGTATTTATAGGCATTTTGAGGTTTGGGAAACTTTGCCCCTCCTGGTAGGAATGTATATCCCATACGTCACTAGCTCATGGACTCTTGCTAATTACATGAAAGAAATTAGGCACTCTCCCTCTTCACTCCGGAGTTGTGAGGCCTTCCTAAGCCAAAATAGGTGTCTAAAATTATGCCAGGCGTGTAAAACCCCTAAAAAGTGTTCCAAATATGATAAACACTTGTGCAAACATCAGATTATATTAAAAAATAATCGATTTTACCCATAACAGTGTCCACCAGTGATTTAAGCCCTGTAAACTAAGCCATCCTTCTATACCGAGTCTCAGAAAATGGCTTACCTTTCCACATGGGGATTTCTATCAGTCTTCTAGCATTACCAGGTCTTGTTAGAAAAAAATGACTGAGCATACCTTAAGCAGTTAAGCCTGCAAACTGTTCCCCCCAACTGAAGTTCTCTGGTATTCAACAGTCCTGTGTGGGAACAGCAATGGATTTTAGTTACTGGTGCTAAAATCATATTCCTCTCAGCAGAAATCTTCATCACTGTTCTGCCTCAGAGTAAATAGTACAAACCGGCACTATTTTAAAATAACAAACTCTTGATTGAAGAAATAAAACTACAAATCTAACACCACATACTCTTTACCACCCCCGTGGAGATGCTACTTGTTAGAGCGGCAAAGAGAATGACTGGGGGGGCGGAGCCTGAGTGGAGCTATATGGACAGCTTTGCTGTGTGCTCTCTTTGCCACTTCCTGTAGGGATTGAGAATATCCCACAAGTAAGGATGAATCCGTGGACTGAATACACAATGTAAGAGAAATGAGTGCAATACACGCAGGATGGGCTTTGCAGTCTCCAGCTGACTGATATAGGTACTCGCTCCTTTCGATGGGGACTTGAGTGTGATGACCTTTCAACAAATAAAAAAAAACACAGGGCTTCCCATAGTGCAGATAAAACTTATGTCAGAAAAGGCTCACGCAGTCTGAAGATATGAAATGGGTACTCACATTTGTGTCAGCATGAGGAGTTTGTGCTAGCAGGGCAGGCTGGATTTTGTAGACTGGAATTTTATTTTCAGTGCATTCTTGTGCACATTTATTTTATTTATCACTGAGATAACTGCACCATGAGGTGCTCTTCTTTATCCTCTCTTGTAATAACAGGCTGTCTATATTGGCTTAGAAACAGGCAGAAATCTAGAGGTTTCAATGTTATAAAGTATGTTAATATATCAAAGTTGGCTGTGCAAAGCTGGGGAATGGGTAGTAAAGGCATTAACTCTCCTTTTTAAACAAAAACAATTTTAGTGTAGACTGTCCCTTTAAATAGATGAATAATACATATTGCAATGATTTCTATTAAATGGATTTTATTTCTTAAACTTCATTTGAACAGAGTCCATTACTTCCTGTTACAGCCCTACAAGGAGGCTGTGCTCTCTACAGGAAGCTTATCTAGCAGTTGGTTTAGGATTAATAGACTACATAAACAGGAAGTCAGATTTGCTCATGTTCAGTTCGACTCTTATCAAATTGTGGGCGGAAGCTACAGTAAGAAATTCTAAGTGCTAATTTTGCAAGAAAACAAAGTTGTTTACTGTTTTATTTACACAATCTGTTTCTTTTTAGGTTTACTTTGATTTAACATATTTGTTTTTCTACCAAAGGAGTAATGTTTTAAAAGGGACATGAATTCATGATTCAGATAGAGCATGCAATTTTAAACCACTTTCAATGTACTGCTATAATCTCATTTGCTTTGTTCACTTAGTATCCTTTGCTGAAAAGCATAGCTAGGTAGGCTCAGGAGCTGCTAACTGGTGGCTGCACATATATGCCTCATGTTATTGGCTCACCCATGTGTATAGCTATATCTTCAACAAAGGAGATAAAGAGAATGAAGCAAAATAGATAAAAGAAGAACAATTGTATTCTCTATCTGAATCATGAAAAAAGGGTTTCATGTCCCTTTAAATGAAAAAATTTCATTATAAAAAAACACAACATACACAAAAACATATGTCAAAAGCATTAACATGTCCACACTTCTGAGATCTGCATCTATCTGCACTTTACCAAGTTAAAATAAAAACAGAATTTATGCTTACCTGATAAATTATTGTGATGTATCAAGTCCACGGATTCATCCTTTACTTGTGGGATATTCTCCTTCCCAACAGGAAGTGGCAAAGAGAGCACACAGCAGAGCTGTCCATATAGCTCCCCCTCTAGCTCCACCCCCCAGTCATTCGACCGAAGGTTAGGAAGAAAAAGGAGAAACCATAGGGTGCAGTGGTCACTGTAGTTTAAACAAAAAAACTACCTGACTTAATAGCCAGGGCGGGCCGTGGACTTGAAACATCACAAGAAAAAGTAATTTATCAGGTAAGCATAAATTCTGTTTTCTCTTGTAAGATGTATCGAGTCCACAAATTCATCCTTTACTTGTGGGATACCAATACCAAAGCTTTAGGACACGGATGAAGGGAGGGAACAAGACAGGTACCTTAAACGGAAGGCACCACTGCTTGTAAAACCTTTCTTCCAAAAATAGCCTCCGAAGAAGCAAAAGTATCGAATTTGTAAAATTTGGAAAAAGTATGCAGCAAAGACCAAGTCGCTGCCTTACAAATCTGTTCAACAGAAGCCTCATTTTTAAAAGCCCATGTGGAAGCCACTGCTCTGGTAGAATGAGCAGTAATTGTTTCAGGAGGCTGCTGGCCAGCAGTCTCATAGGCCAAACGGATGATGCTTTTCAGCCAAAAGGAAAGAGAGGTAGCGGTCGCCTTCTGACCTCTCCTCTTACCAGAATAGATAACAAAGAAGTTGTTTGTCTGAAATCCTTAGTTGCTTGTAAATAGAACTTTAAAGCACGAACCACATCAAGATTGTGTAACAGACGTTCCTTCTTCGAAGAAGGATTAGGACACAGAGAAGGAACAACAATTTCCTGGTTAATATTCTTATTAGACACAACCTTAGGAAGAAAACCGGGTTTGGTACGCAAAACTACCTTATCTGCATGGAACACCAGGTAAGGTGAATCACACTGTAAAGCAGATAACTCAGAAACTCTTTGAGCAGAAGAGATAGCTACCAAAAACAAAACTTTCCAAGATAAAAGCTTAATATCTATGGAATGTAAAGGTTAAAACGGAACCCTTTGCAGAACTGAAAGAACTAAATTCAGACTCCATGGCGGAGCCACAGGTCTATAAACAGGCTTGATTCTGACTAAAGCCTGACTAAACGCTTGAACGTCTGGTACCTCTGCCAGACGTTTGTGTAAAAGAATAGACAAAGCAGATATCTGTCCCTTTAAGGAACTAGCTGATAATCCTTTCTCCAATCCTTCTTGGAGAAAGGACAAAATCCTGGGAATCCTAACCTTACTCCATGAGTAACCCTTGGATTCAAACCAAAAAAGATATTTTCGCCAAATCTTATGGTAGATTTTCCTGGTGACAGGCTTTCTAGCCTGAATCAGGGTATCAATAACTGACTCAGAGAAACCACGGTTTGATAGAATTAGGCGTTTAATCTCCAAGCAGTCAGACGCAGAGAAATTAGATTTGGATGTTTGAAAGGACCCTGTATTAGAAGGTCCTGCCTCATTGGCAGTGTCCATGGTGGCACAGATGACATGTCCACTAGGTCTGCATACCAAGTCCTGCGTGTCCACGCAGGCGCTATTAGAATTACCGAAGCCCTCTCCTACTCGATTCTGGCAACTAGACGAGGGAGGAGAGGAAACAGTGGAAAAACATAGGCCAGATCGAAGGACCAAGGCGCTGCTAGAGCATCTATCAGCACCGCCTGGGGATCCCGGGACCTGGACCCGTAAAGAGGAAGCTTGGTGTTCTGACGGGACGCCATCAGATCCAATTCTGGAGTGCCCCATAGCCGAGTCAGCTGGGCAAATACCTCTGGGTGGAGTTCCCACTCCCCCGGGTGAAAAGTCTGACAACTTAGAAAATCCGCCTCCCAGTTGTCTACTCCTGGGATGTGAATTGCTGAGAGATGGCAAGAGTGATCCTCCGCCCACCTGATTATTTTGGTTACTTCCATCATTGCTAAGGAACTCCTTGTTCCCCCTTGATGATTGACATAAGCTACAGTCGTGATGTTGTCTGACTGAAATCGGATGAATTTGGCCGCAGCTAGCTGAGGCCATGCCTGAAGCGCGTTGAATATCGCCCTCAGTTCCAGAATGTTTATCGGGAGAAGAGCTTCTTCCCGAGACCATAAGCCCTGAGCTTTCAGGGAGTCCCAGACTGCACCCCAGCCCAACAGACTGGCGTCGGTCGTTACGATGATCCACTCTGGTCTGCGGAAACACATTCCCTGAGACAGGTGATCCAGAGACAACCACCAGAGAAGAGAATCTCTGGTCCCCTGGTCCAACTGTATTTGAGGAGACAAATCTGCATAATCCCCATTCCACTGTTTGAGCATGCATAGTTGCAGTGGTCTGAGGTGTATCCGTGCAAAAGGGACTATGTCCATTGCCGCTACCATTAGTCCGATTGTCTCCATGCACTGAGCTACAGATGGCCGAGGAATGGAATGAAGAGCTCGGCAAGTAGTTAAGAGTTTTAACTTACTGACCTCCGTCAGAAATATTTTCATTTCTACCGAGTCTATTAGTGTTCCTAGGAAGGGAACTCTTGTGAGGGGGAGAGAGAGAACTCTTTTTGATGTTCACCTTCCACCCATGAGACTTCAGAAAGGCCACTACAATTTCCATGTGAGACTTGGCTCTTTGGAAAGTCGACCCCTGAATTAAGATGTCGTCTAGATAAGGCGCCACTGATATGCCCCGCGGTCTTAGAACCGCCAGGAAGGACCCTAGCACCTTTGTGAAAATTCTGGGAGCAGTGGCCAACCCGAAAGGAAGAGCCACAAACTGATAATGCTTGTCCAGAAAGGCAAACCTGAGAAACTGGTGATGATCTTTGTGGATAGGAATGTGCAGATACGCATCCTTTAGATCCATGGTAGTCATATATTGACCCTCCTGGATCATTGGTAAGATAGTCCGAATGGTCTCCATTTTGAATGATGGGACTCTGAGGAATTTGTTTAGAATTTTGAGATCCAGGATTGGTCTGAAAGTTCCTTCTTTCTTGGGAACCACAAACAGGTTTGAGTAAAAACCCAGCCCTTGTTCCGCAATTGGAACTGGGTGAATCACTCCCATTGTATGAAGGTCTTCTACACAGCGTAAGAACGCCTCTTTCTTTGTCTGGTCTGTAGACAAACGAGAAATGTGGAACCTTCCCCTTGGAGGGGAGTCCTTGAAATCTAGAAGATATCCCTGGGATACAATCTCTAAGGCCCAGGGATCGTGTACGTCTCTTGCCCAGGCATGAGCGAAGAGAGAGAGTCTGCCACCTACTAGATCCGGTCCCGGATCTGGGGCTACCCCATCATGCTGTCTTGGAGGCTGCAGCAGGCTTCTTGGCCTGTTTACCCTTGTTCCAGCCCTGGTAAGGTTTCCAGGCTGGCCTGGGTTGTGAAGCATTACCCTCTTGCTTTGTAGCAGGGGAGGATGAAGCGAGGCCGCGCTCCTGAAATTCCTGAAAGGAACGAAAATTATTTTGTTTGTTCTTTATCTTAAAGGACTTGTCCTGAGGGACAGCATGGCCTTTTCCCCCAGTGATTTCTGAAATAATCTCTTTCAATTCAGGCCCGAAGAGGGTCTTTCCTTTGAAAGGGATGTTCAAGAGTTTGGATTTTGACGACACATCGGCCGACCAGGACTTTAGCCATAGCGCCCTGCGCGCTAAAATGGCAAAACCTGAATTCTTTGCCGCTAACTTAGCTAGTTGGAAAGCGGCATCTGTGATAAAAGAATTAGCCAGCTTAAGAGCCTTAATTCTGTCCATAATGTCCTCATATGAGGTCTCCGTCTGGAGCGCATCTTCCAGCGCCTCGAACCAGAAAGCAGCTGCAGTAGTTACAGGAACAATGCACGCAATAGGCTGGAGAAGAAAACCTTGTTGAACAAAAATTTTCTTAAGTAAACCCTCTAATTTTTTATCCATAGGGTATTTAAAAGCACAACTGTCTTCAATTGGTATGGTTGTGCGTTTAGCAAGTGAAGAAACAGCCCCCTTCACCTTAGGGACCGTCTGCCACGAGTCCCGCATGGGGTCAGATATGGGGAACATTTTCTTAAAAACAGGCGGGGGAACAAACGGAATACCTGGTCTATCCCACTCCCTAGTAACGATATCCGCAATCCTCTTAGGGACCGGGAACACATCAGTGTAAACAGGAACTTCTAGGTACTTGTCCATTTTACACAATTTCTCTGGAACCACCAAAGGGTTGCAGTCATCCAGAGTAACTAATACCTCCCTGAGCAATAATCGGAGGTGTTCTAGTTTAAATTTAAAAGCCAACGTATCTGAATCTGTCTGAGGAGCAACCTTTCCCGAATCGGAAATTTCTCCCTCAGACAGCCCATCCCTCGCCCCTACTTCAGAGCGTTGTGAGTGTATATCGTATACGGCTACTAAAGCGTCAGAATGCTCAGAATCTGTTCTTAAAAACAGAGCTATCACGCTTTGCAGGTAACACGGGCAGTTTAGATAAAAACACTGAGAGGGTATTATTCATAACTGCCGCCAAGTCTTGCAAGGTAAAAGAGTTAGACGCACTAGAGGTGCTAGGCGTCGCTTGAGCGGGCATAACTGGTTGTGACACTTGGGGAGAGGTTAACGGGCTAACCTCATTACCTTCTGTCTGAGAATCATCTTGGGCCACATTTTTAAGTGCAACAATATGTTCTTTAAAGTGTATAGACATATCAGTACAAGTGGGACACATTCTGAGAGGGAGTTCCACCATGGCTTCTAAACACATTGAACAAGGATTTTCCTTGGTGTCAGACATGTTTAACAGACTAGTAGTAAGACAAAACAGGCTTGGAAATCACTTTAATCAAGTATAAACACACTTTAAAAAAAAAACGTTACTGTACCTTTAAGAGATAAAAAAGGCACACAATTTTACCAAACAGTGAAAAATGCAGCAAACTTTTCAAAATTTTTACAGTTTGTACCTAAAGCATTAGTAAGATTGCACCACTAGCAATAAAAACGATTAACCCCTTAATGCCCAAACCGGATTGACAGTAAGCCAGCAACCGGTTAAAAAAGCTTCAGCACCTAGCCACAGCTCTGCTGTGGCCCTACCTGCCCTTAGGAACCAGATTTGTGGGGAAAAAGCTTCTTATAGGCCCTCAAACTGCAGCAGGACCCTCCATGTGAAACAGCCTGAACTTCTAGTCAAATAAACTGCGCATCTGAGGCGCGAAATTAGGCCCCTCCCACCTTACTCCGGTGCTGTGAGGCCTAAAGAAACACTCCTAAGTGTTTTAATAATAGCCATGTGGGTAACAACCCCTGAAAGAAACCCAAAGGAACCTTCAAAGTGTCTCAAAAAACGATATTTTTCAATAAAAACCGTTTGCCATTAAGTAGTATCAACCAGCATAAACTAGCCCTGTTATGTAAGCTTGCAATTCTGAATACAGCTTACCCTTCCCTCATGGGGATATTAACGGTCTTTTCTAGTATTATCACAGTCTTGTCTAGAAATAAATGACTGAACATACCTTATTGCAGGCTAACCTGCAAACCGTTCCCCCCAACTGAAGTTCTCTTGTACTCCTCAGTCCTGTGTGGGAACAGCAGTGGATTTTAGTTACAACATGCTAAAATCATCTTCCTCCCTGCAGAAATCTTCATCTCCTATCTGCTAGAGAGTAAATAGTACACACCGGTACCATTTAAAATAACAAACTTTTGCTTGTAGAAAATAAAAACTACAATTCTAACACCACATTCACTTTACCCTTCCGATTGCTTAGAGCCGGCAAAGAGAATGACTGGGGGGTGGAGCTAGAGGGGGAGCTATATGGACAGCTCTGCTGTGTGCTCTCTTTGCCACTTCCTGTTGGGAAGGAGAATATCCCACAAGTAAAGGATGAATCCGTGGACTCGATACATCTTACAAGAGAAACTAGGACTAAAACATTTCACTCTGAAAACAACTTTGAAAGAGGTCCAGCAACCTAAAACCATGATGCATGCGCACCTTACTAGCTGCACAGCCATGTCTGCTTTCTGGCCAAATAACACTCTTCATGGTGTGATACAAAAATAAAAAGGGCTCAGTTATCTAGCAAGAGTCTTTCTGTTAATATACCAGTAATCTCTTAAACCGACTATTGGGTTCTAATATTTTGCTTTACCTTTAATCAAGAATGTTATTGAATCATTTAGGGTCATTCTAGTGAAGAAATAAAAAAATGAGCCATTTTGTTAAAGCATTTTAAACATTTTTTTCTTTTACTGTCACAAGTTTAATAAATGTTGTGCTCCCATGCCCCTTCTGATGAGGATAAAGATTAGCAAATGAGAATTAGACATACATGTGTATGCTCCAATCACTGATCTTTTTCTTATCTGAAGCATAATGATGGCATTCTAGAGGTACAACTTTGACTATGTGTTTAACCATTTTGAAAGAGTCAAACACATTTGTTAAAAATGTGGGGCCAGATTACGAGTGTTTGCATGCAAGAGATATCTGGCTTTCGTGTTAGTTTGCACGCAGATTAAATTGCGCCCGTATAACAATTTTAAAGTAAATGCAATCGCTTGAGCGCAATTCAAGTTAATGCTTGTCGGGTTACAGCGTACTCAGAGCTGTGGTTAACAGTTTTGCAAAAAAAAAAAAAAAAAAAAAGTGTCACAAAACGCATCAAAAATACATTACCAAAGTACAGTTACACTCATAATAACATCTATTAAAAATTATTGTGAAAAAAAATTGAACACAAAAAGTTATAAGTGCTCAAAGATGTGAGATCTCAGATGTTTTAAAAAAAAAAAAAAAAAAAAAAAAAAAAAGGCAGGCAAAGGGCTTTAACATTGAGATCTCTTCATGTCGGGGTTAGCGCGTGAATAGGGCGTTATTGCGTTTGCGATATTCTGATTGTGCTAGACCTAAACTGTTTGCGCTCGTTGGGTTAGCACGAGCGTGCTAACTTTTTACTTTCAACTTGTAATACAAGCGCAACCAGACGCGCGCAAAAAGTTTACTTCTAGCGCAATTAGCGCTCTAGCTTCCCTCATAATCTGGTCCAAAATGTATATGTATGTATGTATGTATGTATGTATGTGTATATATATATATTTTATAATTTTTTTATTTTTTTTTAAAACATGTTCCTCATTTTACTATGTTTGTCAAAATAGAGAATAATCTTTTCCCCATACACGCGAATGCCCCTATAGGTTTGTGACCATTTTTAAAATATGGCCTATGTTATACTGCTGGTGAAAAAAAATTAACAGGCTGTCAAGGGTTCATACTTGTTCTTCTGAAGTTCTTCCAGATTAGATGCATTCCATTCAGACCCCTGAAAAAATAAAATAAAGAGTGTGAGGGAGAGTTTTAAAATTAAACTAATCAGTTTCAATAAATATCTACATTCAGTGACAGCTCCATGAACCTTCCTCATGCTCCAGTTCCATATATTATTATATTCTTAAATATACAAGTAGGTACACTCAAGTGATTATAACTAAGCTTTAAAACAAATCAAGTGTTTCACACAACAATGTTCTACCACCAGTATTTGTGGCAGGACTTGAAATAGAGCATGACAAAAATGATGTTGTGGAAGGGGAAAGTTAAGTCAACTAGCTTGTCAAATGGGCAGAAAAAATAAAATCCTTTAGTAATGATATAAAACATAGAAACCAACGCCTAGATTACGAGTCTTGCGTTAGCCTTAAAAAGCAGCGTTGAGAGGTCCCAGAAGAAGAGGATGCTCCGCGTCGGCTGGCTTGAAGATGGACCCGCTCCACCCCGGATGGATGAAAATAGAAGATGCTGCCTGGATGAAGACTTCTGCCCGTCTGGAGGTCCTCTTCTGCCCGGATCGGATGAAGACTTCTGTCCCTCTGGAGGACCACTTATGCCCGGCTGGGTGAAGACGTCTCAAGGTAGGGTGATCTTCCAGGGGTTAGTGTTTATTAAGGGGGCATTGGGTGGCTTTTAGAGTAGAGTTGGGTGTGTGGGTGGTGGGTTTTAATGTTGGGGGGTATTGTATTTTTTTTTTTTTACAGGTAAAAGAGCTGATTACTTTGGGGCAATGCCTCGCAAAAAGCCCTTTTAAGGGCTATTTGTAATTTAGTATAGGGTAGGGATTTTTATTATTTTGGGGGCTTTTTTATTTTATTAGGGGGATTAGATTAGGTGTAATTAGTTTAAAATTCTTGTAATTATTTTATTATTTTCTGTAATTTAGTGTTTTTTTCTTTCGTACTTTAGTTTATTTAATTTAATTGTAGTTAATTTAAGAAATTATTTTAAATTATAGTGTAGTGTTAGGTGTAATTGTAATTAAGGTTAGGTTCCATTTTACAGGTAAATTTGTCTTTATTTTAACTAGGAAGTTTATTAAATAGTTAATAACTATTTAATAACTATTGTACCTAGTTAAAATAAATACAAAGTTGCCTGTAAAATAAAAATAAACCCTGAAATAGCTACAATGTAACTATTAGTTATATTGTAGCTAGCTTAGGGTTTATTTTATAGGTAAGTATTTAGTTTTAAACAGGAATAATTTATTTAATTGTAGTTATTTTATTTAGATTTATTTAAATTATATTTAAGTTAGGGGGGGTTAGGGTTAGACTTAGGGGTTAATAACTTTATTATAGTGGCGGCGGCAGATTAGGGGTTAATACATTTAATATAGTTTAGGGCTGCAACAACTAATCGGTAAGTTTTGATCATAAAAATAGTTGTCAACAAATCTCATTATCAATTAGGTGGTCAGCGATTAGTTTGTCAGTTGCACAGCACCAGCTGCTTTAATCTGACGATCTACTGCAACTAAGATTGTGCAAAAAAAATTTAATTTATTTATTTTTTTAATCTTTTTTCTATCCGATTAATCGGACAATAATTATCCGATTAATCGGATAGAAAAAATAATAATAAATAAAAATGTTTGCACAATACCATGTGCAGGAGTTCATCGGATTGAAGCAGCTGGTGCTGTGCAATAACCAACTAATCGCTGACCACCTAATTGATAATGACATTCTTTGACAACTATTTTTATGATCAATCTTACCGATTAGTTGTTGCAGCCCTAATATAGTTGCGACGACGTTTGGGGGCAGATTAGGGGTTAATAACTATAACGTAGGTGGCAGCAATGTTGGGGGCAGCAGATTAGGGGTTCTTAAGTATAATGTAGGTGGCGGCGGTGTCCGGAGCAGCAGATTAGGGGTTAATAATATTATGCAGGTGTCGGCCATGTCGGGGACGGCAGATTATTGGTTAATAAGTGTAAGATTAGGGGTGTTTAGACTCGGGGTTCATGTTAGGGTGTTAGGTGTAGACATAAATTTTCTTTCCCCATAGGAATCAACCGATTATGCCTCATTGTTTCCTATGGGGAAATTGTGCAGTAGCACGTTTAGCCAGCTCACCGCTACCGTAAGCAGCGCTGGTATTGAGGTGAGATGTGGAGCTAAATTTTGCTCTTCGCTCACTTTTTAGAGGCTAACGCCGGGTTGAAAAAAACCTGTAATACCAGCGTCGTTTGTAGGTGAGCGGTGAGCTGAAACTGAGCGTTAGCACCGCATGGCCTTACCGGCAAAACACGTAATCTAGGTGCAAGATTCTTAGCTAGATCAGAAGAGTGCAAAAATCTAAGCTCAATTGCGCACTGACGTTGCACTTATATTACAACGTTATTGTTTAATCGCTTGAACAAAAGTCTAGGGTATTGTTTCTCAGCCGCGGTCCTCAAGTACCCCCAACAGGCCAGGTTTTCATTATAGCAAAACCAGTGCACAGGTGAAATAATCAGCTTATGGGTGAGAGCAGGTTAGTAACCATGGTGTTACTGATCAGCTGACTACTTCACCTGTGCACTGGTTCAGCTATAATGAAAACCTGGCCTGGGCCTGGTCTAGGGTACGCTAACATCCGCATGTTGGATAGCTCTGGTACACGGAATTCCTCACATAATAGGCTCCTAGGGATACACAGTAAAATTTATATCAGATGCTGTTTAAGAACTATGATGATTGAACGCAAAAAAAACAGAATTTATGCTTACCTGATAAATTACTTTCTCCAACGGTGTGTCCGGTCCACGGTGTCATCCATTACTTGTGGGATATTCTCCTCCCCCACAGGGAAAGGCAAGGAGAGCACACAGCAAGAGCTGTCCATATAGTCCCTCCCAGGCTCCGCCCCCCCAGTCATTCGACCGACGGTTAGGAGAAAAAAAGGAGAAACTATAGGGTGCCGTGGTGACTGTAGTGTATAGAGAAAGAAATTCTTCAAACCCGATTAAAAAACCAGGGCGGGCCGTGGACCGGACACACCGTTGGAGAAAGTAATTTATCAGGTAAGCATAAATTCTGTTTTCTCCAACATTGGTGTGTCCGGTCCACGGTGTCATCCATTACTTGTGGGAACCAATACCAAAGCTTTAGGACACGGATGAAGGGAGGGAGCAAATCAGGTTACCTAAACAGAAGGCACCACGGCTTGCAAAACCTTTCTCCCAAAAATAGCCTCCGAAGAAGCAAAAGTATCAAATTTGTAGAATTTGGACAAAGTGTGCAGAGAAGACCAGGTCGCTGCTTTACATATCTGATCAACAGAAGCCTCGTTCTTGAAGGCCCATGTGGAAGCCACAGCCCTAGTAGAGTGAGCTGTGATTCGTTCAGGAGGCTGCCGTCCGGCAGTCTCGTAAGCCAATCGTATGATGCTTTTCAGCCAAAAGGAAAGAGAGGTAGCAGTAGCTTTCTTGACCTCTCCTCTTGCCAGAATAAACGACAAACAGAGAAGACGTTTGTCTGAATTCCTTTGTTGCTTCTAAATAGAACTTTAAAGCATGGACTACATCTAAATTGTGTAACAAGCGTTCCTTCTTTGAAACTGGATTTGGACACAAAGAAGGCACAACTATTTCCTGGTTAATATTCTTGTTGGAAACAACCTTTGGAAGGAAACCAGGTTTAGTACGCAAAGCAACCTTATCTGAATGGAACACCAGATAGGGCGGATTACACTGCAGAGCAGATAATTCAGAAACTCTTCTAGCAGAAGAAATAGCAACCAAAAACAGAACTTTCCAAGATAACAACTTGAGATCTATGGAATGTAAGGGTTCAAACGGAACCCCTTGAAGAACTGAAAGAACCAAATTTAGACTCCAGGGAGGAGTCAAGGGTCTGTAAACAGGCTTGATCCTGACCAAAGCCTGAACAAAAGCTTGAACATCTGGCACAGCTGCCAGTCGTTTGTGTAACAAGACAGATAAAGCAGAAATCTGTCCTTTTAGAGAACTCGCTGATAATCCCTTATCCAAACCTTCTTGGAGAAAGGAAAGGATCCTAGGAATTTTAATCTTACTCCATGGGAATCCCTTGGATTCACACCAACAGATATATCTTTTCCATATTTTATGGTAATCTTTCTAGTCACAGGTTTTCTGGCTTGTACCAGAGTATCTATCACAGAATCCGAAAACCCACGCTTAGACAAAATCAAGCATTCAATTTCCAAGCAGTCAGCTGGAGAGAAAATAGATTTGGATGTTCGAATGGACCTTGTACTAGAAGATCCTGTCTCAAAGGTAGCTTCCATGGTGGAGCCAATGACATATTCACCAGGTCTGCATACCAAGTCCTGCGTGGCCATGCAGGAGCTATCAAAATCACCGAGGCCTTCTCCTGTTTGATCCTGGCTACCAGCCTGGGAATGAGAGGGAACGGTGGAAACGCATAAGCTAGGTTGAAAGTCCAAGGCGCCACTAATGCATCCACTAGAGTCGACTTGGGATCCCTGGATCTGGACCCGTAGCAAGGAACCTTGAAGTTCTGACGAGACGCCATCAGATCCATGTCTGCAATGCCCCATAATTGGGCAAACACCTCCGGGTGGAGTTCCCACTCCCCTGGATGAAAGGTCTGACGACTCAGATAATCCGCCTCCCAGTTTTCCACTCCTGGGATGTGGATCGCAGACAGGTGGCAGGAGTGATCCTCCGCCCATTTGATGATCTTGGTCACCTCTCTCATCGCCAGGGAACTCCTTGTTCCCCCCTGATGGTTGAAGTAAGCAACAGTCGTCATGTTGTCTGATTGGAATCTTATGAATCTGGCCTTTGCTAGTTGAGGCCAAGCCCGGAGAGCATTGAATATCGCTCTCAGTTCCAGAATGTTTATCGGTAGAAGAGACTCTTCCCGAGACCATAGACCCTGAGCTTTCAGGGAATCCCAGACCGCGCCCCAGCCTAATAGACTGGCGTCGGTCGTGACAATGACCCACTCTGGTCTGCGGAAGCTCATTCCCTGGGACAGGTGATCCTGGGTCAGCCACCAACGGAGTGAGTCTCTGGTCTTCTGATCTACTTGAATCACTGGAGACAAGTCTGTACAGTCCCCATTCCACTGTTTGAGCATGCACAGTTGTAATGGTCTTAGATGAATTCGCGCAAAAGGAACTATGTCCATTGCTGCAACCAAAAAACCCTACTAATTCCATGCACTGAGCTATGGAAGGCCGTAGAACAGAGTGAAGAACTTGAAAAGCGTTTAGAAGCTTTGACTCTCTGACATTTGTCAGGAAAATCTTCGGCCTAGATTTGGAGTTCGGCGGTAGCCGTCAAAACCAGCGTTAGAGGCTCCTAACGCTGGTTTTAGGCTACCGCCGGTATTTGGAGTCAGTGATTAAAGGGTCTAACGCTCACTTTTCAGCCGCGACTTTTCCATACCGCAGATCCCCCTACGCCATTTGCGTATCCTATCTTTTCAATGGGATCTTTCTAACGCCGGTATTTAGAGTCGTTTCTGAAGTGAGCGTTAGAGCTCTAACGACAAAATTCCAGCCGCCTGAAAATAGCAGGAGTTAAGAGCTTTCTGGCTAACGCCGGTTCATAAAGCTCTTAACTACTGTACCCTAAAGTACACTAACACCCATAAACTACCTATGTACCCCTAAACCGAGCTCCCCCCACATCGCCGCCACTCAATTTAAATTTTTAACCCGTAATCTGCCGACCGCCACCTACGTTATACTTATGTACCCCTAATCTGCTGCCCCTAACCCCGCCGACCCCTGTATTACATTTATTAACCCCTAACCTGCCCCCCACAACGTCGCCGCCAGCTACTTAAAATAATTAACCCCTAATCTTCCGACCGCAAAGCGCCGCCACCTACGTTATCCCTATGTACCCCTAATCTGCTACCCCTAACACCGCCGACCCCTATATTATATTTATTAACCCCTAATCTGCCCCCCTCAACGTCGCCGACACCTGCCTACACTTATTAACCCCTAATCTGCCGAGCGGACCTGAGCGCTACTATAATAAAGTTATTAACCCCTAACCCGCCTCACTAACCCTATCATAAATAGTATTAACCCCTAATCTGCCCTCCCTAACATCGCCGACACCTAACTTCAATTATTAACCCCTAATCTGACGACCGGAGCTCACCGCTATTCTAATAAATGGATTAACCCCTAAAGCTAAGTCTAACCCTAACACTAACACCCCCCTAACTTAAATATAATTTTAATCTAACGAAATAAATTAACTCTTATTAAATAAATGATTCCTATTTAAAGCTAAATACTTACCTGTAAAATAAACCCTAATATAGCTACAATATAAATTATAATTATATTATAGCTATTTTAGGATTAATATTTATTTTACAGGCAACTTGGTATTTATTTTAACCAGGTACAGTAGCTATTAAATAGTTAATAACTATTTAATAGCTACCTAGTTAAAATAATAACAAATTTACCTGTAAAATAAATCCTAACCTAAGTTATAATTAAACCTAACACTACCCTATCAATAAATTAATTAAATAAACTACCTACAATTACCTACAATTAACCTAACACTACACTATCAATAAATTAATTAAACACAATTCCTACAAATAAATACAATTAAATAAACTAGCTAAAGTACAAAAAATAAAAAAGAACTAAGTTACAAAAAATAATAAAATATTTACAAACATAAGAAAAATATTACAACAATTTTAAACTAATTACACCTACTCTAAGCCCCCTAATAAAATAACAAAGCCCCCCAAAATAAAAAATTCCCTACCCTATTCTAAATTAAAAAAGTTACAAGCTCTTTTACCTTACCAGCCCTGAACAGGGCCCTTTGCGGGGCATGCCCCAAGGATTTCAGCTCTTTTGCCTGTAAAAAGAAACATACCATACCCCCCCCCAACATTACAACCCACCACCCACATACCCCTAATCTAACCCAAACCCCCCTTAAAGAAACCTAACACTAAGCCCCTGAAGATCTTATCGCCGCCACTCAATTTAAATTTTTAACCCGTAATCTGCCGACCGCCACCTACGTTATACTTATGTACCCCTAATCTGCTGCCCCTAACCCCGCCGACCCCTGTATTACATTTATTAACCCCTAACCTGCCCCCCACAACGTCGCCGCCAGCTACTTAAAATAATTAACCCCTAATCTTCCGACCGCAAAGCGCCGCCACCTACGTTATCCCTATGTACCCCTAATCTGCTACCCCTAACACCGCCGACCCCTATATTATATTTATTAACCCCTAATCTGCCCCCCTCAACGTCGCCGACACCTGCCTACACTTATTAACCCCTAATCTGCCGAGCGGACCTGAGCGCTACTATAATAAAGTTATTAACCCCTAACCCGCCTCACTAACCCTATCATAAATAGTATTAACCCCTAATCTGCCCTCCCTAACATCGCCGACACCTAACTTCAATTATTAACCCCTAATCTGACGACCGGAGCTCACCGCTATTCTAATAAATGGATTAACCCCTAAAGCTAAGTCTAACCCTAACACTAACACCCCCCTAACTTAAATATAATTTTAATCTAACGAAATAAAT